>NC_062283.1:125458354-125760400 GCF_902655055.1 Lutra lutra | reverse complement strand
CCAAGTGCCCCCCATAGTAGACATTTTGATATGGGAGTTAAATTATTGTTTCCCTTTTCTTTGAAGAACTCAAGTACTTGCCTCTTGGTCACTAGGACTCAGAAACATCTTAGCCAAGTTCATTTTGCACCTCAGTAAGTTCCTTAAAACCACGGGGCACCTGGGTGGCCCGTTGGTTAAGTGTCTGCCTTCAGCTCAGGTATAATCAAGGGATCCTGGGATTGTGCCCTGCATCTAGTTCCCTGCTCAGCGGGAAGAATGCTTCTCCCTCTCCCTCTGTTCCTCCCCATGCTTGTTCTCTCTCTCTCTCTCAAATAAATAAATAAATCTCTAAAAAAAAAAAAAAACATAGAACAAGAAACCTCTATTTCCACGTTACTTGTTAGCGGCGACAATGATTAATCTCCAACTCATCTCATGTTGTTATCATTTTATTTCTTCTGAAATTATCTTCCTGCTCTCCTTCTGCTAGTAAACCTTGGTTATCCTTTAAACTAATATTAGGGTCAATCGCATTTGTAAAGCTTTCTTTTACCTTCTATCCTCTATCCTCTCAGACAAAATTTACTACTTCATTTCTTGTATTAGTGCTACTTTTAAATATATATATATATATATATATACACATATATATATTTATTATACATATATTTTATATACATATATACACATATATATGTATATATATATAAATGCATGTTTTATTCATCTGTTTACCACAATATTTGATGATATGCTCTAAGAAGACATGGACCAAAACTTATTTATCATGGAATGTACAGAATAGTGTCCAGTACATAGTGTTTAGGAAATAATTGTAAAATTTCAGGAATATTTAAACTCCACAGTGCTACTTTTGACTTTTTATAATATGACCATAACAGATTATCCCAGTCTTATCTTCTATTACCTCTTCTTATCTGGAAAAAGAAAGAAGGAAGGAAGGAAAAATAGTCTATTTTTCCCATGCTAAATGTTAGCATATTAACATAAATTGTTATATGAGATACATAAATTGTACCTGTATCAGAACATTTATCACAATCTGCCTGAGTTGAAGTTGTTAATTTGGAGTAGACAGATAGTAAATTGTGGGCTTCAGAAGGACCAAAGATGTTTCATTTTTGTGACTAAAATATGTTAGTTGAACTGACTTAAACTAGTATAAGCTAATAAAAATGACTTTTTGTCTGAGATTTATAGGAGATGAAATGTTCCAGAAAGAATATTACATTTCCTATGAAAAAGCATTCAAAAGATAATGACAACTCTATGTTAGAAATGTGTGTGTGTGTGTATATGTGTGTGTGTGTGTGCACACGCATGTGCTCATGTGCAAAGAGCAAGCCTCCCCAGTTAGGAACATCAAAGTCCCTAGCAATTTAGATCACTTTACTGAATGATAAATGATACTCTCAACAGAGGACATATTTTTGAAGTACAGATATATCCTTTATATTCAAAGGGAGCCCTTGAATAAACTTGGTGAAATCTGAACTTTGTGTATACAACTATTAGATATATATTTTTCAGTATGCACAACTCTAAAAAAAAAGAATGATGTTTCCCTTATAAGCTTGTTTGAGTCATTAAATTGAATCATGCACAAAACATAAGTGGCAACGCTGAATTAAAATCTCGATCCTGAAGAGAAACTAGAAACGACCCACTTACTAGTCTTTCAGTACATATGATTCAAGGTTGTGCTTCAGAAATATTGCAAATTATTCAGTTCTTCAGCAAATATAACTGAATGAGTATTTTGTTCTAGGCCAAGCAATGTCTCAGAAAATAGCCATTAACAGGAGATATAAAGTTCCTGCTCCCATGGATGGCATGTCAATTGGAAGAAATAAGAATTGAATATATACATACTAAATAATTACACTATGATAAATGTTGTAAAGGAACATACAGAGTGTTATGAAACTTGATAACAAGAGGCTTTGATATCTAATGAGAAGTGATATTTATGATGATAAATAAATATTTATGATGATAAATATCATGGAGAAATTGATATTTAGGCTAAGACTTGAAATATTACTAAGAGTTGCCCATGCAAAGTGGGTGATATATTTTGTGAACTTTTTGTAGTACCAAATAAAATCAAGTAACTACAGAATTCAGTGTAATTCATCTCTATTTTATAGTTCTATTTTAATGTATGTAATAGGATCAATTCTCTACTATTTATAGAAGATATTTGTAAACATACAAAGTAAATAACAGACCAGTAAATGGAGGTCCCAGGATTTCTTTTCAAGATTCACATGGTTTGGTAGAGTTCAGAGAGCGGAATCTAAGAAACTTATGTGGGTAGCTAGCATATGATAAGAGGTTCCCAGTAAGAACTTGTTAATAGAATAGAATATTTGGCCTATATTGATTTGAAATCTAGCAAATCACTTAACATATCTACATTGATAATGGTTAGCTCATACAGGGTATTTTGGACTGGAAATCAGTCTCTCAGATTTTTACTCATTAAAAACTTTTTTAATTTACTCATTAAAAACTTTACTCATTAAAAACTTTCATATACCCATTAAAGCAATGATAACAATTTTGAAGTTGCAGTCTTTCCCCTAATTATGTTAGTTTTTTGTTCTCTTTTCTACCCCAAGACATCTCAAAATGTAACTCACTAAGTAAAGGAGCAGGTATTGTGGGACAGATGTGGGAAGATATGTGAAGAAAGGACTTTTGAATCAAACATTTCTGGTTGAAACTACATCTTCATTTCTTTGCTTCACTTTTTTTTTTTTTTTTAAAGAAAGAGTGAGATAGAGCACGAGTGGGGAGGTGGGGGAAGGGCAGAAGAAGAGGGAGAGAGAGAATGTAAAACAGGCTCCAAGCTCAGTGTGGTGCCCGAGATGGGTCTACACCTCTGTCTCACAACCCTGAGACCATGACCTGAGCTGAAATCAAGAGTTGGATGCTTAACTGACTGAGCCACCCAGGCACCCCACATCTTCATTTCTATGTATCATAGCAAATTATGCAATTCCTATGTGCTTCATTTCCCTTATTTAAAATGAAACTGATAATATATCTGGTGGCTCCTATACTTAATATTGTTACTGTTTTTGACAAGTTAGCTGTTTGGGCTGTTAGGACCCATTCTCTAAGTGTTTATAGTGCTTTTGGAATCCTGAAGTAAAAAGAAAACATCGTATGGACAGAATTTTATATTTTATTAGTTACAGGATGTTTTGCATAGTCTCAGAATCTGCTCAGTGCCAGTAATAGCACAACTAAAAAATATTTCACATATCTATAAGTCAAAACTTGCCATTTCTAAGTTTTTCTACTTCTAACATAAAACCGTGTCACCCATATTCTGTGATTGATTGTGAGGAAGCAGTAAGGGCAATATGTTTACCTGTATTTGTTCCCTTTGTCCTGGAAAGGTCTCTTTACAGTATCATCCTAAAAAAACAAACACACAACAAAACAAAACACAAAATATAAACAAACAACAAAACAACCAACCAAACAAAAACCTTTCATAGTTTATCATATTTTAATTTACCCTTTAGAAACTTAAGAATCAAGAGTGGCTTAGGTCTTCATTTATTTTATTCTCCATGGCCAGAATTAATAAATGGTTACTAAACACCCCAAATTATTTAGATCCTATAAGTCAACTAATGGAAAAAGAAAACTAGAGGTTGTCATAACTGAATCTTTTCAATAAATAAATAAACCAAAAAGAATCATCAAATTACTTTTTGTAGAATGGAATTGAACTGAACTATTGCCTTAATCCTGAAGATAATGGCTTTTAATCCAAGAATTTAAATTGGAGGCACAGATTATCTTTTCAGTTCAAATGAAGCAATCCTAGTACAAGTAACCTGAGCATTTGAGTTTAGTTTTCTTAAATGTAACATGTAAGTTACTCTGATATCTATATCTATATATCTTTGTCTGTGTCTTTATCATCTCTATATATCTAATCCAGTTTGTGGGTTTGAGTGCGTGTGTATGGTTTACCTGTATGTGTGTCTTTGTGTGTGTAGAGATGGAAATGGAATAATGGATATAAACATATATACTGGAACACAATGAAGCTTTTTTCTTTGTAGAGTCCAACTTTATTTTCAGAAGTATGAAACATGTATTTTCTGCCAGCTGTTCAGTTATCATCTTGAAGTTCAACTACCTTGAAATTCAGCTACCTTTCTCTGTTTTAGGTCATTCATAGCTGAGCTAACACACAGATATTATTATAAAATCAGACTCACATGGATCAGAGATCTCACCCAACATTAAGCTTTAATAACTACTGTCAAGGATATGAGAAATCAAAAAGCTCAAAGCAGAGTTCTGAGATATCAAGGATAGCTTCTCAGAGCCTGTTTTCTTACATTGGACATGTACCTCGTTCCAGAATAATAAACATGATTCATAGGTAAGGCTCATAGTATCGTCTCCCACAGTGGGAGGATTTCCATTTTGAATCATCTCCATTATTAACCTCAGAATTGTGCATCTCCCCAGGGAAACAAGCCTTATAGATCTTGAGGACTGTTTACTATAGGGAATTCTTAGTCAGGAAGATCATGTCAAGGGCAATTCAGAGACAAGGTTTCTTCCTTCTAGTAAATAGCATTAGTTTATTTTCCCAGAGGTCCAGTTGATAAAAAGACTACACCAGGTTATCTTTTTTTTTTAATTTTATTTATTTATTTGACAGACAGAGATCACAAGTAGGCAGAGAGACAGGAAGGGAAGCAGGCTCCTGGCCAAGCAGAGAGCCTGATGCGGGGCTCGATCCCAGGACCCTGGGATCATGACCTGAGCCGAAGGCAGAGGCTTTAACCCACTGAGCCACCCAGGTGCCCTACACCAGGTTATCTGCTTATTTCCTCCCCTGGGGCATCACTCACAAAAGAAATGACATAATCCCAGACCAGAAGCTGTAACTTCTTCCTGACGGTAGTTAATATCATTTTTCATTCTCATTCTGTTTTTCATTCCCCTCTGAATTTTGTGTAAGTTTGCCACAACTGTTACGCAGCCCAATGTCTGTATTGATTGCACTGCTGTATCTGCTTCTGATATGAATTAAATGGTGCTATTTTAGTTTTGTCATGAATTATTTCAGGTATCATTATCTTCATTTCTCTGAATGAATCATCCTTCCTTCCACCCAGTCTCTTAAAAAGTCTTGTATATTCTATATTAGATTTTCTAAAGCTTGTAAGACAAGTATCACTTCCTCCTTTTTTTTAACCCTTCTCTTCCTTGAATGCATCTCCCAAGCTAATTAAGTAGATAATTTTTTGTTCCCTTCCATATTGCATCACCTCTTAATTTTTTTCAGAATTTTCATACAAATTCCATAATATTTTATTTTGTTGGTAATTATACTTTAAACCAATTTTATTACTTTCCACAGTATTTTATACAAATGGTTTAAAAAGTTAAATAGTGCTAAATATATTATAATAAAATTCACTAGTACCTCTTTTAGTGGTCAGTCCTATCTAAAACGGTAAAAAACTTGTCGCTGCATTTGGTATTTCCGGTTTTTGAAATATATGTGTGCTTAATCTATCTAAATATATATTGCTATATTAATAATTTGTATTTCATAGTTATTATTTTTATTCTCACCATTACTTCATCCATTTATTATTATTTCTGTTTATTAATGCAATTATGATGTCTGATATACTATCTCTTTTAGGAAGTCCTTTCTTAAATAGATTGTATAGCCTGACTATAAACCCATACCTATCATATTTTCTACCTGTACTTACAAGCTTTTATGTCCCTCTTGGTTTCTCATCGAACTTCCTTCTACTTCTCAAGTTTTAGTACCCCTTCAACACTTTTATTGTGATGTTCTAAAACATCTTTAGTTTGTGATTAAAATATATATATATATATATATATATATATATATATATATATATATATTAGAATGGCAGTTATTGTGATTCTGTGAGGTAGCTCCTTTCTTCAGGATGCACTCCAGGAGACTATTTACCTAGCTGGAATTTGCTTACTGCGGGTTCTGATTACCAGAAGAAGCTCAGAATTGCATATTACTTGCCACAGGGGCCTTTCCAGTCTGGGTGGTCTTCTCTTGAAATAAAACATGCATCATTGACTTTCTAGATCTTGTGGAGGTTAACTCTGTAAGGATGCTCTTCCACGACATCCATGTTTCTTATGACTATAGCTCTACCTTCCAGGATATAAAAAGAGCTAATTGCTTTAACTGCATTATTTTGCTTATTCTATACAACATACCTATAAAGTAGATACTTTTCTGGTAACTCCAATTTACAGCTAAGAAAACTGAATTTAAAAGTTAAATTAAACTGCCCAAGTTACTCATCTTGTAAACAAAGTTTGCAGTTAAATCTCAAATTGCCTGGTTGCATGCTCTGAGATAGTAGCGTTCTCATACTTTACTTATAGGACAGTACGCCTGACTGAATGAGCAGGGGTGGAGGTTGGGTTTCTATGACTTAGAAGTTTGTTCATTAGTCATCTACTCTCACAGGAAACCTTGCCTTGCAGGCTTTCTGTTTATGGTAGTCACTTGATGAAAAAAATCTTCCCAACCCACTTACTAGTTGCTACTTCTTATCTTGCATACCACAGGGCTGTATTCACATTTCCAAATGAGGGTTGAGTTTATGATTTTATGAAGGTGCCCTTCTTTTATTTTCAGGCATTCTTTCACTGGAATGAAAAAAAAAATGAGTTTATCCTGTGTCTGTTCTAATCTGACTCTGTGCACAATTCCAGAGGAATTGACTCCTCTCTGAGCTTGCCACCTTATTTACTCTTTTCTCACAATTTTTAAACACACATACTCTAGTCAAACAACAGTAAGCTAAGTATGACTCAATATTTTTGTCATTTGTCACTACTATCCCCCTAATTTTTAATATCCACAACACTAATCTAAGTATTATGCAATATTTTTGTCATCTTCCCCTAATTTTTAATATCTTCTTTAACCTTCTCTGAATTTACCCAAAGGCACAACATCCAACTTAAGTTGTATATATTCTATGAAGCCTTCACTGGTTACTCTTACTTATACAGATCATTATTTTTCTGGTAATAATTATCTTTTTAATTTTTCTACCCTCTAGACTTTTCTATGAAGTTCAAAACAGTTTACATTTCATTGTGCTTTAATTGTCTTGTGTTTGTTTGTTGGGTCTCTTTATGTTACATGGCCATGAAAAAGAAACTATACCTCTCACATTTTGTTCTATTTCATATGATCTAGCCAGGTAGCTCTCTTCCCTGACTGTATGTTCGAATCATCTTCAGGGAAGGGGTGGATGAGGAGGCGCAAATGCAGTGTTAAAATCACCTATACCGGGGCGCCTGGGTGGCTCAGTGGGTTAGGCCTCTGCCTTCGGCTCAGGTCATGATCTCAGGGTCCTGGGATCGAGCCCCACATCGGGCTCTCTGCTCACCAGGGAGCCTGCTTCCTCCTCTCTCTATCTCTGCCTGCCTCTCTGCCTACTTGTGATCTGTCTGTCAAATAAATGAATAATATCTTTAAAAAAGAAATTACTTCTCCTACCGTGTCTCTTATTAAAAAAAAAAATCACCTATACCTGGGCTCCACCACAGATTAGTTAAATTATAATCTCTTGATGTGTGGCTCAGACACAGAATTATGTTCTGTTTCCAACTGTTTCTAATGCATAGCCAAGTTTGAGAAACCCTGCCTTAGCACTGTGTTGAGAGTTCAACAGTGTTTACCACACATGTGATTAAGGATGCATCAGACAACATCAAAGAACATCCAAAGATAAGAATAGTTTCCAAGGAAGAAAGTTTTAGACTTCAACATGAATAAATGAGCCATAAATTGTGAATCATAAAAGGTAACTTATTGAAGCAGAAGTAATGGTTTAGAGATAATTGATAGGAGAGGTGTAATGATGGAGATTTCAAGTTTTTCAAGTAAAAGAACTAAAGTTAAATTGGATTCTATAAGCATATGTATGCAGGTACAAAACCATAGATGTTAAAGATCATTCAGACCTTGTCAATTCGGACTCATCTCAAAAAGAAAAAAGGAAATATAGCAAGTTGAACAGCAAAAGACTGAAGTGTCAGAGTATGAAAAAAGGTCTTTGATAATGATTATCTGAAAATAATATAATGGAATATAAGTTGTAAAATGAAGAGTCTCTCCAAGATAGCTGCAGGCACCTCTCCCCTTTTGGAAGATGGGTGTTTGGGATGTTGGAGGGAATTAAATGAAGCTTAAATAATTGCAGCTGAAGGAAGAATTCTGTTCCAGTCTGACTCTCTCTGATAAGTTGACAGGTCCAGCTACTGGTAAGCAGTAAGATAAAGAACTTAAAAAGCAAACTTCCCAAGAGGATGAAGAAATCAAGAAGTAGACTTGCTCTGGCTTCAGGCATTTAGGATACTAGGCTAAGAGTGAAGGGTGAATTTGAGACCATCCCAGAAAGAAGGAACAGAACTTTTCATGTCCTTCCTGTATTGTCCAGGACTATTTCAGATCCTGCTGGAGCTGTGCTTGACCTGGCTATTCAAAGATAATAATAAAAAAAAAAAAAATAGAAGTTCATATGAATTTCAAGTTAGTGTGCTTGCTGTTGTGCAAGTCAAGGTGCCATGTATTTGGAGGGGCTGTGATAGAGCTAAAAGCAAACTTGTGTAGCAGAAATCCTTGGGAAACATAGATAAACAAATAATATATTATCATTGCTCTCAAAGAGCCAATTTCATTGCATAGTTACATCTTATTTGTAAACTTACGGATGATCAAGCGTGATTCAGAACGTTTAGTGATACTCTTGAGTTTGCACAGATCAGAAAGGTAAGGACAGATTGATAGAGCTCTGTGATAATATATGCTGTTATAAAAGTGAATTTAAATAAATATTTTGATGTGTTAGCTTGCCCTGCATACAAGCCTTAAGAAATTTTAGGTAAAGTTTGAAAATCTGATTATAGTAATGGAGAAAAATATCAGCTTTATCTTATATATGAAGAGCCTTGAGGACATTGACTTAGAAGAAAACAGATGACCTGAAGATACTTAAAACAATCTTATAATAATCTCTAGTATTTAGAACACTTTTTGTTTGTTTGGCATATGTAGTAAAAGAAGGGTGTAAATTAATAAATGTTTTAAGCATCTTACTGAAAACTGGAATATGACCAGTCCTCTGGTAATTTAGTCATTCTTTTATTTCAGAGGCACTTGAGAAGTTGTAAATTTTTTAAAACTCTGTTAGAAATAAAAGTGTACACACGCATGCATACTTTTTTTTTCTTACTTTTACTGGACGATAATCCATTTTTGAAAAAATAAAAAGATTTTTTCCTGTCAATGCAATCTGCTTTTGATATTCATTTTCATTGTATTCTGCAATATACTCATTGTCTCCACAGCATAACCCTAACTAAAGAACAAACCTAAGGGGAGGAAAAAGGCATTAAAAATATCTACACATCTGCTTTCAGCCTCTCCATTATTACTAAGAATGTTCTAAATCACCTTGTGTCTGATGACATTAAATCAGAGAGAACAGGCAAAGGAGGCCATGTCAGCACGCTGATAATGCATCCACTGTACTGTCTGGTCGGTTTATACTCTGTCACTTCCCATTTAAAGGGCACTGAAGAGAGCAATTTTTATCTAGGGCAAGTTTGTAAAAGTAATTCCACTTCTTTTTTCTTGTCTGCAACAGCAATTAGTTTATAATAACAATTGCGATATCGTAAGTGTCTGACATTTTTCGTTGAATTCATTTCATTGTGTTTACTCCTTTCTAAATTCCTTTTAAGCCTTTTAGAGAATACAGTATAAAATTGGGATAATTAAAAAAAGAATCTCCCAACCTAAGCATTTTTTAAACATTTAAATTCCCAATATTGTTTAAATATACTGGATATATTTTTATTTTCTTAGCTTAGGAGAGTTTTCTAATGCCTACTTAAATGTTGTATATTTTTAGGTTTCAAAAGTAATGTATATTTGTTGTAGAGAATTTAGACAATACAGAAAATATATAGAAGAAAATAAAGAGCACTCAAAGCCAAGCGTCCAGAAATAATCACTGCTAATTATTTCAAATATAATTTTCTAATTCCGTGTGTGTGTGTGTGTGTGTGTGTGTGTGTGTGTGTGTAAATAATGGTTCAGTCAGGAGAGAGAAACCACACAGTAATCTGAATAGAGAAGGCTTATTATAAAGACTAATGAAATATTTACAGAAGATTAACTTCAAAGAGGGAACAACAGAGAACTCTAAAGAAGAGACTAGAGCTGATGGAAGGTAACCAAGGAAGGCATAAATTTGAAAGTGCTCCCCTCCCCTGCCACCCTTTCTTAGGGTGGGGTTCAGATTCCATTGGAGAAGGCAAGGCTTCAGTCTACTCAGTAGTGAAGAAGTTTGTTGGCTTATCCTGGGATTGAGCTGGTTCCCAGATGGCAGACCAAGATTTATACACTATTGGAAGGGGAGCATCACTGAAGGTCCTGTGGATGCTGGCTACTGAGTCTCATAGGAGAAAACCAAGAAAAAACACCCTAGAGTCAGCAAGAGAAGTGCCTTTCATTTTACAGTGCCCCTCCAGCACCTCTATTGGCAATGCAAAGATATTTATAACATCCAGCTCCATTGTGACAACGGGGTCAGTGATGGGTGGCTGTGGGACTGAGAGGTAATAAATTGTGGTAACTGACATTGACACACAGTAAGCTGTATATAACCTTGTCTTTATTTTTTTAATATACTACACATTCTTTTTGAAATTTGCTTTTTCTCACTTGCCAATTTATATAGAAATATTTGTATCTTTTACAACAGAGTTTTAAAAGCCTATATAGTATTTCATAAGAAGAATGCTCCATGAAAATTTTGTGCATGTTGTGTCTGTGTAATGTAGACAGGGCATGCCTTAGTAATTCACTTAAGTAATATCTATTAAAAAAAAAAAAAACACTGTCTTATTTTCCATTTCTTTGTTGCTTGGGTAATTTCAGTTGGTCCTTTTATCTGATGGGCTTTTTGCCATTGCTAATCAAGATTGTCCTCATATTTGCCCTTGTGGGAACAAAACTTCTGGGAAAGAAATTTATTCACCAAAAATTCTTTATTCTGAAGAAAATAGCCCATAATGCTGGTGGTTTTCTTGTATTTTAGATCACAAAGTCACAACCATCTTGAGAACACTCTACTTCCATATTTTACAGTAATTATAACTTTCCTATGATAATAAGGTTTTATACCGGGCATATTTTTTCAGATAGGAATTGTTGAGAACTTGAATTGAATTACTAATATTTTCTTCATTTACCATTAAACTCCCTTTATATATTTCAAAATTATTCTCTCTCGGGCCTTTGTTTCCTGATGTGTTACTATGAGATTTGAAGACAAATAGTTCAAATGTACACATCACAAAAAGGAAATAGATTTACTAAATGAGTTTTGTTGCTTTTTGAAAACTCATTAGTAACAAAATATCTTTAGGATATTGACAAGGGGGGCACCTGGGTGGCTCAGTGGGTTAAGCCGCTGCCTTCGGCTCAGGTCATGATCTCAGGGTCCTGGGATCGAGCCCCGCATCGGGCTCTCTGCTCAGCAGGGAGCCTGCTTCCTCCTCTCTCTCTACCTGCCTCTCTGCCTGCTTGTGATCTCTCTCTGTCAAATAAATAAATAAAATCTTAAAAAAAAAATAATCTACTTAAAAAAAAAAAGATATTGACAAGGTGAATGCACAGTTCTTTCATATGATCCACAGAAGTAGACTTTACATTTAATTAATTTAAGCATTGTGAAAGAAATTAAATGGTAGCCATGATCAAAACTTTTGAAAATTTAAATGATGCAATTTTTATATCATAAGTTTCAGTTTAAAACAAAGCAGAAGCAGAAATAATCTGATCTGGTTTAATTTATGGCTTACATAGCTATTTATATACAATACCATGAAGTAAGATGAAGTAGCATAAAAATTATGATCCCACATAAGAAAGTTTATAAATCACCCTCAACTCTATGGTCAACTAATCTTCGACAAAGCAGGAAAGAATGTCCAATGGAAAAAAGACAGCCTCTTCAATAAATGGTGTGGGGAAAATTGGACAGCCACATGCAGAAAAATGAAATTGGATCATTTCCTTACACCACACACGAAAATAGACTCAAAATGGATGAAGGATCTCAATGTTAGAAAGGAATCCATCAAAATCCTTGAGGAGAACACAGGCAGCTACCTCTTCGACCTCAGCCGCAGCAACATCTTCCTAGGAACATCGCCAAAGGCAAGGGAAGCAAGGGCAAAAATGAACTATTGGGATTTCATCAAGATCAAAAGCTTTTGCACAGCAAAGGAAACAGTTAACAAAACCAAAAGACAACTGACAGAATGGGAAAAGGTATTTGCAAATGACATATCAGATAAAGGGCTAGTGTCCAAAATCTATAAAGAACTTAGCAAACTCTACACCCAAAGAACAAATAATCCAATCAAGAAATGGGCAGAGGACATGAACAGACATTTCTGCAAAGAAGACATCCAGATGGCCAACAGACACATGAAAAAGTGTTCCATATCCCTCGGCATCAGGGAAATACAAATCAAAACCACAATGAGATATCACCTCACACCAGTCAAATGGCTAAAATTAACAAGTCAGGAAATGACAGATGCTGGCGAGGATGCAGAGAAAGGGGAACCCTCCTACACTGTTGGTGGGAATGCAAGCTGGTGCAACCACTCTGGAAAACAGCATGGAGGTTCCTCAAAATGTTGAAAATAGAACTACCCTATGACCCTGCAATTGCACTGCTGGGTATTTACCCTAAAGATACAAACGTAGTGATCCGAAGGGGCACGTGCACCCGAATGTTTACAGCAGCAATGTCTACAATAGCTAAACTATGGAAAGAACCTAGATGTCCATCAACAGATGAATGGATAAAGAAGATGTGGTATATATACACAATGGAATACTATGCAGCCATCAAAAGAAGTGAAATCTTGCCATTTGCGACGACGTGGATGGAACTAGAGGGTATCATGCTTAGCGAAATAAGTCAATCGGAGAAAGACAACTATCATATAATCTCCCTGATATGAGGGAGAGGAGATGCAACATGGGGGGTTCAGGGGGTAGGAGAAGAGTAAATGAAACAAGATGGGATTGGGAGGGAGACAAACCATAAGTGACTCTTAATCTCACAAAACAAACTGAGGGTTGATGGGGGGAAGGGGGTTGGGAGAGGGGGGGTGGGGTTATGGACATTGGGGAGGGTATGTGCTATGGTGAGTGCTGTGAAGTGTGTAAACCTGGCGATTCATAGACCTGTACCCCTGGGATAAAAATATATTATATGTTTATAAAAAATAAAATTAAAAAAAAAGAAAGTTTATAAATCCAAGTTAATGACCTATTTTGTTTTGAAATAAAAAGAAAAAAATCAGTACTATGAAATAATTCTTAAGGAGAATGAATTTGAGAAATACGATAGTGCCTGTTGCAACTATTGCCCTTTATACATGAAAGGCCAGTATACGGAGTACCTTGTTAATAAAAACACTTGCTCTTAAATAATATTTTGATATATGAAAAATGTTATACATATGTTTACATTGCATTTGTGATTGTGTATATAGTTGTACTATACACGTAAAGATGTATAACCTTATCTAATTTATTTCAGTCTTCTGGGAAAGCTCCTAAAATTTTTCAAACTTAGAAAATATGGTTCAATCCCTCTTAAGCTATGGTTGGGAGAGGTCTGCTTCCTTTCTCCAATAGCACCACACTGATCTAGATGACTGCCCTCTCTCCTTGGAGTATAGTGGGAACCTTCTAAATAATTTCCTTTCCATAACTCTTAACTCTTTTTCCATAAATAACTAATATTTCAGCTAGATGATTTAAGGTGTTTTTTAAAAACAGTTAATTCTTTTCATGTCCCCTTCGCTGTTTTTTGATGAAGATAAACTCCCTAAATGGATGTTTCACATCATTTTTCTAGAGAAGATAAGGATCTTTGAAAAAAAATATTTTATTTATTTTTAAAATGAGAGAGAGCATGTGTATGAGCAGAGAGAGGGGCGGAGGGGAAGGAAGAAAGAGAGAATGTGATGCAGTCTCCTTGCTGAGCTTGGAGCCACACGTGGGACTCAGTCTCAAGACTGCGAGATCATGACCGGAGCCAAAACCACGAGTTGGCTGCTTAACTGCCTGAGTAACCCAGGTGCCCCGACAAGGGTAATTTTATATCTTTCTCCTGATCTGACTCCTAGGATTACCAAGCTGTCAGTCTGAGGGTCAGTGCCAGGCCTGCTACTCCTGGTGACACAATACCTCATGGGGAGTGCCATATCACCTTGCTATGAGCAGGCAAAGTCTCAAGTTCTAGTCCTCCTGGACACACCTAAGTGACATACCATGGACAGTTTAGGCAACTAGAATAGAACCCATTATTTCTTTAACTGTGTACGTTTTCCTTGCTTCCTATTATTATTTCCAAACTATTCTTCCTTCTCCAAGTCTCCTTTAGGGTCCATACAATTAAACTTTTTCATCTCTGTTGCTGTCAACTGCCTAACTCTAGTCATACCCCTTCATTGATTATTTAATCATTTTAGCACTTGCCTTACTCTTATCTTCACTAGAATCCTGTCACCATTATTGATAATTGAGCTAGCAACAGTTTTGTCTCTTAGTTCTTATATCGGAGGTACAGTAATTGTTTATTCTACCACTCCTCAGCCATCTATAACCGTGATTGAAACATTAATAATTTCTCTACTTTCAAAATATCTGCCATCAACTCCTGTTCTACTAGTTGATTTTCTCTAGTAAATTCCAGTGCAGAAATTATACAGCTAAGTGAAGACATCTTATCTATTGACTCCTGTTTTCACTAATCATCATGTCCCTCATATTGTCATTATCTTTTATACACATTAGATTTATTGTTACATCTCCATACAGATTTTTTCATAACAGTTGCCTACCAATCATTATAATACCATTGTCTTAAAATGTAACCTTGGTTGATTTATTCCTTTCTGCCTCAGTCCTTATAGATTAATAATAACCTTGTGTGGTCAAATCCAGTTTTGTGCCAAAACCACAACTGCATCTTTGTGCAATTGCACTGACTTTTAACACTTAAAGTCCCCAATCATAAATTCCACTTGGAAATTTGATATTACTTGACAATATTACTACCTTTGTCCTATATGTTCACTTTTCCATTCTTCAAAACAATTAATAGTCATTATTGTTCCCTCTCTCTTCAGTCTTCTACATATCTCTATGCCACTGTCATCTTCATTTCTCTCTATAAGTTGATATCCTTTCTGTAAAATAATTAATAAATGTAGAAAGGAGGTTCACTGATGTCTCACCAGCAAATCTGTCTACATCTGTCTGTATCTCTTATTTTCTTTTTCTTTTTCTCCTTTTTGAATAATGTATAAAATGTCTTTACACTTGTGAAAGCAAAACACCTCCATTTTTGTTTTGAATTTTACCTTCCTATACACTTACTCCTATAATTTTCTCCTTTCCTATACCAGCAATTTCTGTTATACTGGTTATTCTTATCAGCTGAGGACCATGCTTAGCATTTGTTATGTGTGTCATTTCTTGAGTCTTTATTGTTCCCACTTACTGCTCTATTTTTCTGTTCCCCATAGATGCAAAATCCTTGAATGAGCTGTTTTTGTTCTGTCTCAGACATTTTCCTTTCCTACTTGTTTGTTCTTTAAACAATAACAAAATAAACATTACTTTCATCCCCACATCTCCGTTGAGAAACTTGTTATAATCTTTTTTTTTTAAAAGATTTTATTTATTTATTTGACAGACAGAGATCACAGGTAGGCAGAGAGGCAGGCAGAGAGAGGAAGGGAAGCAGACTCCCTGCTGAGCAGAGAGCCCGATGTGGGGCTCGATCCCAGGACCCTGGGATCACGACCTGAGCCGAAGGCAGAGGTTTTAACCCACTGAGCCACCCAGGCACCCCAAAACTTGTTACAATCTTTAATAGCATCCCAAGTTTCAGATCTAATGGACTAATCATTGACTTTGTCTTACCCTCTTCTGCAGCCCAAATAATTGTTTACTTTTTCTCTTGCTTCTGTAATAGCAGAGCTATCCCTTATTTTTCTTCTGCCTCATTGGTTGAAGTTCCTCATTAGTATACATTATTCCTCTTCCTTAAATGCACTTCATAATTTATTCATTCTGTAGTCGTTTATTAAGAGATGTATGTCAAGATTGTGCTTATGATATTTCAGTGAACAAAACAGAGGAAAACCATCTGGGGCTTATATTCTAGCACATAAGCTTGATGAGAAAAATAAACACATTTATAAATTTCATAGTATATTAAAAGTCACAAGTGTTAATAAAATAAAATTAGATAAATCAACATATGAAAAGTTATTTAACATAATTTCTCTGTAAAGAATTGTGAATTAAAGCAATAATGAGATACCACTGCACACATATTAGGATGGATAAAATGCAAAAATATCATAATACCAATTGTTGATGAGGATATGGAGCAACAGGAACTCCTATCTATTGCTTTTGGGAATCCAAAATGGGTACAACCAATTTAAAACACAGTGTCACTTATTTATTTATTTATTCATTCATTCATTCATTCATTTAAGATTTTATTTATTTATTTGACACCAAGAGAGAGCAAGACATCATAAGTAGGGGGAGTGGCAGAGGGAAGGGAGAAACATGCTCCCTGTTGAGCAGAGGGCCTGATGTGAGGCTCTATCCCAGGACCCTGGGATCATGACCTGAGCCGAAGGCAAACACTTAACCAACTGAGCTATCCAGGAGCCCCAGGGTTTCATCTTTTAAGCACAGTCCTACTGTACAATGTAGCAATTGTTCTCCTGCATATTTATCCAACTAATTTGAAAATTTTGTCCATACCAAAACCTATGTATGAAAGTTTGTATATCACCATCAAAAACTGAAAGCATCCAAGATGCCCTTCAGGAGGTGAATGTGTACATAAATTTCAGTCCTCCATACAGTTGAGTATTATTCAGTGATTTAAAAAAATGACTATCAAGAACACAAAGACATGGGTAAAACTTAAATGTATATTGCTAAATAAAATAAGTCAATATGAAAGGTGTACAAATTGCATAATTTTAATATGAAATATGGGAAAGGCAAAATTAATAGAAATAGTAAAAACATCAGTGGCTGTCGGGTTTTAGGAGGAGGTGAGTGTTGGACATATGGAGCACAGTGGGTAGTTTAGGGTGTTGAAAATATTTTGTCTGATGATTTAATGGTGCATATATGACAATATTCATTGTGAAAATCCATAGAACTTCAGATAAGAAAGATTTAACCTTAATGCATGCAAATTTTAAAGAATCAGTTTGGAGGTCAAGTGATCCTAGGATGGAATGCAAAGTGTGATAAAGTGATCTAACAGTATTAAAAATATGTGAAATTACCTCACCAAGGATGGAGGAAAAAATGATGCTGACCTAAGTAACTTTGGAACTGAGCAGAATCTATAAGAAGAAGGAAACTATACATTACTGTACTCCAGTTGATAAAGTTGTTTCACATGGAGGTATGTCTTAACATTATGAATATTGCTGGAAATGTATACTCCAATTGAAAAATTGAGTAAATGTATGGAAGATGGTGGGAGCCAGGTTTTTCACTGTTGGAATGGGAGTTTACAAGTAAGCATGAGAAGGAACCTAGAACGGTGAATGTATAGTAGGGAAAAAACCAAGGCCTAATAATATGTTTTTCCTGGTTGATTCAAGGTAGAGAAGGGTATTCAGAATGATGGTTGAGGAATGGGAATTGTAGATGTCTATACTCTGTGTTCACCCCTGTTAATGAAAACAATTAGTCTGAGGAAAGCTCATGTGGATACTCTGCTTAACCTTAAATAATTCAAGTGAAATGCTTAGGGGAGATGTAATCTTATTTCCACTTTGTGAAGCTTAAATTTGACCTAGGCCTGACCCAGAACCTAATTTTGAGTCCTCTTACCTTAAATATTTCCATTTCACATCAGGGACTCTCATAGCATTTATGTTTATGACCCTCAAGGTTATATGTTCAGCCTTGACCTTTTCCTGGAAATGTAGATTTGTTTATCAAACTACATACCTGACATCTTTGCTATAATGTCTAAAGGGCATTTCAAACTTAACAGCCCAAAACAGAACTCTTGAACTACAGGTGTTTTCTTCAAAGCTTTTCTTTTATTTTTCACCTCTCAGTCAAGAGTACTAACATCCATGCCACATTTCAAGACAAAAAATTGGGATCATTCTTCTTTCTTCCTTCAGTTTAGCTAGGTGTATCAGCATATCCTCTAGAATACCTATCAACCTGAGATCAATCACCTTTGTGTTCATCTAAACTGTAATCTAAACAATCTTCATTCTCTAGCACAGTTGATTTAACATCCTGATAACTAATCTTCCGATCTTGCCCCTACAGGATTCATTTTATATCCAGAAGTCAGGCTGATGTTCTAAAAATAAAAGTAGGTGATCTGCCTGTCTATTTCCTCTTCCTACCATCACTCCTACCATCGGCACACACTCTTCAAAGGCTTTCTATCACTTTGAGAATGTAACTAAGTTCTTTACCCCAGTCCATAAATCCCTGTGTGATCTAGCTCCCGCCTCTTTCTCCAGTGTCACATCAGTTCACTTTCTCTCTTGCTCATTATGCTTTAGTCACACTGGTCTTTCCTCTGTTCTTTGTAACTGAAGCTTGTTACTTTCCTAAGGTCATTCACAAGCTGTTTCTCTGCATGAAATGCTCTTCCCTTTGTTCTCACAATGAATAGCTCTTTCTCACTTCCCCCCCATCCCCCATTAAATATCACTTCTTTTTCAGGTAAGTTTTTTTTTCTCCTCAAACATTCAGTTTTACTAAAAAAAAAAAAAAAAAAAAAAAAAAACTAAAAAAACAACAAAAAAACCCACAAAACTTGTTGTATCCAACTTTTCAGCCTGATTCAACTCTCTGAAAAGTAGTTTGTATTACCTGACATTGTCTTGCTCGGAGAAGTTTTTGGTTATATCCACTGCTCTAGTCCCAGTGTTTTAAAAACCCTATTTAGTGCTCCATAAATACTCATTGGACAGATGAGAAAATGCATGGATGACTGTGAGTGACAGCCTGGCCCAGTGACCTCTTTTCTCACATCTTAGCCTATCCCTACTCCAAGCCACAGTGTTCTTCCTCTTACTATGTTGTGTGGTGCTAAACTCCCTTTGTGTCAGGGCCTTTCACACGTGGTTCTGTCTCTGCATGTAACACATTCCTGTATATCCCCTCCTCACCTACTGAACTTGTGTTTATCCTTCAGATTCCAGCTCAAATAAGTCCTCTTCAGGGAAATCTACTCTGTGACAGGGAACATTTTCATTACAAAGTTTCATAGCACTAAGTTCTGCTATTTTGAAGGACCTATCTGGGCTGTAGTTTCTCTTTTCAATTTTTTTATTCTCATGTTTCTTCTCAACAAAACTATAAACTCCTGAGTCAGGACCATATCTGTTTTGCATGTGATTATATCCTCATCAACATGCTGTCTTATTCAAAAATATTAATCCAATCTCTTCCATCTCCTTTAATTGCCTAAATAAAAATGAAAATTTAAAGTACCACAAAAGCAATCAATAAGTACATCCTCAGCCAGAGCCTATCTATTTCCCATAACCTGCGACTGAGCTAAATCAACAATTAGGGCTTTTTGATCTCTAATGGACCATGGATAACAACTGCTTGGTATAACTATCAGTCCCCCCCCCCCCCCAAAAAAAAAAGACGACTGGAGGGCAAATAGTAATTAAATGGCAGAGCTCTATCAACAGTTTAGTAATCCTTGTCCACACCTGGATGACTCTAATAATAGTTGGCAGTAAGATGCTGGAGGTATTGAGACTGAGCTACCTTGTATGTTGAGGATCCTGTGTTCATTCTGGGGGGAGACAGAGAATTTCTAAAGCATGTAAATCTTACCCCTGATGGTGTGATGTGTCTTTAGTTGCCAAAAAGCAAGGTAAATATTTCTACCCCGTTCCTTCTTCTCTCCTTTTTTTCTTATTCAAGCTATAGTTTAAAAAAAAGCTGAGATTTGAATTGCAATCAAAATGGGTTCTCTACCCATTTTCCTGAATATGCTATCTGGCAGCTCCTGGTTCTACTCCATTCTTATGGTTTTTGTTACTTTTAATGAACTGTGATAAAATTAACGATCAGTCTTTTAAAAATATCAATAGAACTAACTAAATAATGTTGACCTAGTATTTTCTGCCACTTTGATTTTTTTTTTTTTTTTAATCATTGTAGGCCAAGGTAATAAAAACTACAGGCAACCTACTATCCACTAAAGAGCTCTGGAGACCTGTTTAGGAATTCTCAGTTATTTGAGCTCTCTTTGGCAGCAGAGAATGGGTTTGGAATGGGACAATGACTATTTTTTTTGAAAAAAAATTTGGCTTTGTCCCACCTCAAAACAAAATAATACATATAAAATGAGAACTGCGCTAGATACCAACATTTTGATGCACTCTATATATGCCAACCACTATTCTAGGCACCTGCCATGTGTTACTTCTGTTACTCTTCATAACAACTTTGTGTATCTGTATTTTCCTTATAACAAATTTGAGGCTCAGAGAAAATATATCTCTTGCCAAAGTAAGTGCCAAAGTGAAATTTGAACTCCACATTGATTTTTCTGCATGAACAGAATGTCGAAAGAAAAACAAGTTAAAAACACTAAGATTAAACAACAACCTTTGCTAACATAACTAACATCTGTTGAACAACAAGAACAAATAAACACTGTGATAAGCAAATGGGAGGATTAGGGGATTTATTTCGAAGATACTCTGTGTTTGTATATCTGAGCTAGATAATTTAGCAGTTACAATGGCCAAAGAAAAGTTACTGTTTGCTTTACTTCAAGAATATTTGGGGGACACCTGGTGGCTCAGTCGGTTAAGCATTTGACTCTTGCTTTGACTGGGTTCATGATCTCAGGGTCTTGGGATCAAGCCTGAAGTTGGGCTCCACATTTCCTCTCTCTCTGCTCTTTCCCCTGCTTGTGTGCTCTCATTCTCTCTCTAAAATAAATAAATAAATCTTAAGAAACCCACAAGAATATTTGGGAAGTAGAATAGCAGATGTTCTAATTGTGAGACTTATAAACATTGCGCTGTTGTCAATGGAGAATACCCCCACAGTTGGTTGTTACAGCTTCATCCACCTGTATCTAGATGTTTGACACAGGACTTATGGTCAGGTATTGGGCTGCAATTTGCTTGTAGGTAGGTGTTGTAATTCCTGCTAAAGGTGAGCTCTCAGGGTAAATGAGAGTAAATAATAGTAATTGAGATTATCATTCAGAATGCATTTTGTTTGTCTTTTTCATGATTCAGATGAAATCCACGACTGATGACTCTCAGCTCCTGTGTATTTTATTCTCCCCATAACGGGCTTGAATTGCAATCAAAATGTGGTCTCAAACCTAGATGGATTCTAGAACCAACATTGACCTGGGGTAAGAAAACTTTATGTAGCACTATGTCATCTTTAAAATTTCTAATATTCCAGGTATCTGGGTGACTCAGTTGGTAAAACTTCTGCCTTGGGCCCAGGTCATGATGTCAGGGTCCTGGGACTGAGTCCCACATCTCATGGGGCTCTCTGCTCAGTGGGGAGTCTCCTCCCTCTCCCTCTCCCCCCTGGTCATGCGTGTGCTCTCTCTCTCTCTCAAATAAATAGAGAATTTTTAAAAAATTTCTAATATTGCCATATTAGATGTTATACCTATATAGCACATTCAATAAGCAGTTGGATTGTCTTTTTAATTACTATGCTGAAATATAACTGATGGTTTTGGTGGAATGATTTAGCTTTAAGTGAAGCATAAAAAAATGAAAGTTTTTAATTTGCGTATGTTTGAGTCTCAGAAGCTCTTAAGAGGGTGGCCTAATTTTGTTTATGCTCTTTGGTTATTGTTTGCCTCAACTTTGGATAAGACTTTTAATTCAAATATTAAAATATACAAATTTATGAATTAGAGTAGACACTAACTGGCATAGAAATGGACAGATTGGTGAAACACAATAGAAAAATCTGGAACAGATGAAGACAAATAGGAATTTAGTGCATGATAAATATTTTAAATATATGAAGAGCTCTTACAAATCAAATTAATATAACACTGCAGGGTAACTATACTGGAATTAAAATAAAATATAAAAAAATGGCTATAAGCCATATTGATACAAATAAACAGGGAGATGGAAAAGGTTTTTTTTTAATGTACTTACTAAACATTCACTATGTATCTAAGAATTTCTCTGAAACAAATATTTCTTACACTACAGGACTTTTTTTCTTCAATTTTATAATGTTAACAGATTTTAGACCTGCAAGGGAACTATATATATAGACCTTTTTTACCCAACAACTATATTTATTTATTTATAGAAAGGGAGTGGGGAGACCTCTCACTTAAATCAAGAGTCAGACACTTAACCAACTGAAACACCCAGGCTCCCCAAAGAACCATTTAGAAAAAGAATTAAAAGAAATGTCATTGCTAAATTTATTGATACTTTCACTTAGGCTATGCCTGAGATGATTTTTAGACTCATGTACATTTTTATGTTGGGGCCTAGATATCTTTTTCTAATACTTTTTCAGCTATATTTCCATTTGAATATTTGTGAATTTAACATAAAATACTTAGAAATCACAAACACTACGTTTATTTTCAGAAAATCTAGCATGGAATGTGTGTTTAATATTATTTATTTAGTATTAACTTAATATTATATAACTAAAGTATATGAAAAGCTTTTTCTTACAGTAGAATGTCAGCTAATAAATACAGAAAGTATGGATGCTAAAACACATGGATAAAATTGTTCTAAGGAAGTTGATATTTACAAGATCTCTTCCTAAATTACTTATTAATTAGAAATGGAAAACAGTAACTTTATGATGGAGAAACCTGGAGGATACCACTAAAAAAAGTAATCAAATCTGACATCACCAGTATTGGAACAAATGACATCAAGTGCCTTTTTATAAATGCATATAAAAATACACATCATTTCTGCATTATTCCTGCCAACAACATAAAGTCTAAATTTAATCACAAGCAAACGGGTAAATTGAAGTTGAGGGACATCCTATACACTGCTCCTACTCTCAAAAGTGTCAATGAAAAGAAACAAGAAAATGCTGAGAACATGTTCCAGAATAAAGAAAACTAAAAAGCCATGACCACTAAATTGAGTGTTGGTCCTGACTTTGATCCTGGTTCAGGGAAATATAGCCATAAAAGAAATTATTAGAACAGTTGATGACATTAAATTAGATTATGGTTTAGACAATAATTTTATATTATTGAAATTTGTCTGATTTTCAAAATTGCATTTCTTTATAAGAGATAATATGTTTATTCTTAGACAATACAGTAAATAGTTTTAGGGACAAAAAGGTATGGTTCCTTAACTTACTCTCAAGTAGTTCAGCAAAATACAATTATTTGTAAGTATATAAATGTGCTAAAGTATAGTAGGGAAGAGGGAAAGAGGGACAGAAAGAGAGTGGAAGGAGAGAGAAATAAAGAAAAATTTGAACAATTGCTAATATGAGTAAAGGATATAAAGTATGTTTTTTTATGCTATTCTTGCAACTTTTTTCTCTTAGTTCAAAATTGTATCAAAATAGAAACTTACTAAAATATCTGAGATGTTAAACAATGAAATGCTATGAAACTGTTAGATGTTCTGTTGCAGAAATTTATCTGTTGGCATGGAGATGTTCTCAAGTATATTTTTAAAATGAAAATGATAAATGCATGCTTTGTTGTACTTCACATATAAAATTTCAGTACATACATGATTTTTAGTGATGTGTGGTAAAAATTCACACTTTTGTTTGTGACTTCTTTTTCTTTTTCTTACCTCTCTTTGATTTCTCTGTAAGAAACACTTTTTGCTATTTAAAAATGATCTTGAAAACAAAACGCCCTTTCAGTATGCATTTCTCAAACACAAATTATTTTTTAATGTGTCCTTTAAGTTGTCATTTTAAGTATGTAGTATATCAAACTTTGGAGTGGAAGCCGTATTCATTTGCTTGCCAGTATTAGCTGAGTGAATTCATTCTACCAGCTGTTTATCTTGATTGATTAGGCTGTGTATTGGTGTGAGACTAAAATGAGAAAAAAAAAAAAAAAGTAAAGCATAAAAAAGATTGTGCTAACTCTAATATAAATCTACATAGAAACTCAACAATAGAAACCAAGGGGATAAAAGATACACAAACACACATGTGCACACACACAAATCAGTGATGAATTCAAACCATATACATATACAATGGAATAGCTAAAGGAATTCTTAAAATTCTTAAAATTCCAAACTCTCAAACTCATATATACTAATATATAAAATGATCAGGACTCTTTATAAGAGAAATTTTGCATTGTTCAATGAAGTGCTACCATATATAGTTAATTTCCTGAAATCTGTCAGGTATATACTTAGGATATTACACCATGTTAAAAGAAATCCCAGTACCTATGGGAATTGAATAATCATTTTGGGAGTAAATGGAATAATAATTCACTCATTTTTATACGTATGTTAACAGAATTTTAACAACTGCCAAATCCCTTTTACATTGACATGTTTTAATTCAGCTGGGTATAAGAGCATATGATAAAGGGATGCCACCCTTTTACCCAAAGGTCATGTTTCATCCCCAGTGTACTATTGTTCTTATCAGTGCATTAAAGGTAGTAAGTTATAGAGCTGTAAAGGTATTCAGCAAAGAATTTACATATGAAACTTTAAGAGTGTCAGTCCACTGAAGAGTGGCAGAATTCGGTAAAGATATTGGATAATTGAAAGTGTAAGTTTATCTCTACAGAACCTTTCTAAAGTACAGTTAAATTATTACAGCATAATGTAATTTTCATAACTGGTTTATGAGAAATATTTTTACTCTGCAGACTTCACATTAAATTATTCTTGTTTCCACTAAGTGGTTCTTAAACTGAAAATTCCTTCTGTAATAATTGATATAGGGCCCCCAATTTTTTCTTTTTTGCTGTTGCTGAGAAGAGCAAATCAAGACTTCTATTTGCTAGCAATGAACAACCTCTGTAAAAGTACCGTAATCATTTTTTTCCTTTGTCTTTCTGAACCAATTAGGTAGTGATCTTGTATTTGATTTTCTTTCAACAATTATTTCAAATTATATAGAAGAGGGAGATGTATCTATTTTAGAGTATGCAAAACACATTCATGCACATACTTGTGCACACACACACACACACACACACACACACACTAAACCCCCCTCCAGCCGAATAATTGGAGTATTAATCCTATCACTATATTCTTCATATACAAGTAAGTAAAATTTAATGACTAGTGAGAAAGAAAGAACTTGAAAGAATCATTTATTTTTAAGCTGGACAATAGAAGAGACAGGAAAAGTGAAAAGTGAATCAGTATAATAAAATAGTATTGAAGAGTAACCTATTTTATAAGTAAGCTATGTGGTAAAATATAGAATGTAGGAAGAAGAGTTGAAATATAATGTGGTCTCTAAGCAGCTTGAGATATTGAACTCATTTTTATCTTCTCATAGAAAGAGAAAGAAAGTAAGTCAAGAATATAAGAGAACAAGTGAAAATTATCATCATCAGCTATTTATTGGGCATTGTCTATGTGTGTAGTTTCACAATTACCCTTGTGATCAAAAACAGGCAAGGTGATGTTGACCTTGGGAAATTTGAACACAAAAAGAAAAAGTAGTAAATAAACAACTACAGGTTTTCTTTTGGGTTTGAACCCACACTTCCAACAAGGCATATGTGGGAAGGGGAGAAAGGGGAAGCAGGTAATTTTGTTTAAATGGTTAAGCATGATTAACATGTTTTGGGGATATGAACTCATGCTTGCAGTATAGCTTCATGTTGCAGACCAATTTCAGATTCTGTTTCTTTGTCATATTCTCATCAATATCTTTATTTGGAAAGGATAATTGTGTTTCTCTACTCCATTATGAGCTGTCTCTTACTGTTTCGTTACCACCTATTCCTATTTATTATTCAAAAATATTCTTATATACACATCTTTCCTTCAACCTACTTTTTAATATGTGAAATTGTTTTATCAGATAGCTGAACTATATTTTCCCAAATAGAATGATAATTTTAGCATTGGAAGGTGACTTCCAATTCCTTCCATAAATAGAAATTTCTTCTATAACCTAATGATACTATTTAAAATGTTACTACTCCTGAGAATTATGGTCCCCCTCAGTAATGACAACTTAGTGTTATAATTCTCCATGAGTAATGAAAAAAAATCTCTGTCTCAAACTCAATTTTTCTTAATTAATCTGAATCATTTATTTTTAGGATGGCAAGATAAGAAATATTAAAAAGTTAGGTTACATGATCATAGAGACCACTTCATTTTTTAAACCCAAAATTATAAATGCAATTTTGTAGTTTTCCTATTCCCTATGACATTTCCAGTTTCTCTACATCTTTGAGTTCCACCAAAACATATGATAGATATTAAGATCAATAGTGTAGTAGCAAAACTCGGGAAAAATTTGATCTCAGATGTATAAAAATCAGAAATTTCTATTTTTCTATATAGGTAATATCATCAGTCCACATTCTTATGGAAGGTGAAGAAATCAGTTTTGTTCAAGGCAACTAATTTCATTTGCTCATAAAGAGAGGGCATTGTTGAAATTTTTTCACATGGTGTTATTCTTTCCCTAATATTGTTTGCAGTTTATGAGCAGTTCTCACATTTAATACTGTTGCTAAACTCTTTTCAGCTGCTGCAGCATCAGAGCCCATAGACACCCTAAGGCTTTCCTACTGTGAATACTTTATTCTAAAAGATCATTTTCCGTGATAATACATTTTCAGCTATTGCAATGCAAGAAAGTACTCCAGAGACAAACTTTCATTTTACACATGAACAAATTTGGCCCCAGAAAAATAAAGTAACTTGCCTAATGTCATACAGATAATAAATTAGGCCCTCTTCAGAACTAGAATTGAAATGTATTGACTCACATCCCACTATTCATTTCATAATGCCAGTATTTTCAAAACATTCCTAGCCAAGGTTTGAAATAAATTCCCCAAATTAGTCTTTTTGTTTTTTGTTTTGTTTTGTTTTTTTTTTGTTTTTTGTTTTAGGTTTCAGAGATTCTCAATACCAGTTTAGAAATGATCCGGGGGTCCTAGGAAAAGTATGGATTTGTGTTTCTGGCTCTTCTAGCTTGGTTAAGCCTGCAGAGACTTTTGGGTTTTTGGAGTTTAGATTTTATTAACAATTAAATGGGAAGACATGGGAGGTTAAAATAGGTGATTAGTTAAATATGGTTTCATTAGCCTTTGAGAACACCACTCTCTGATGCTGTAATGGGAAAGAAGAGATCTCTTAACCAAACTGGACTTCAGTGAATACATATACATTATCTATATTAGTATCTAAGTATTTAAGTCCCCAGGAAGTTCTAAGTTGATATGAATTCATTTAAAAATAATCACCTAGAGAGTCAAGATTGCATGGGAGTGGGAATGCAGACAAAGACTGGGAGTAGTTACCTGTGATGGAGTGATAGAGTATCTTTAATTCTCTATTTCTTCACTGTTACATAGGTTGCTTGGGAATGGCATATTGATTACTGTATTGTAGAAAGTCATAGTGCCTGCTTCAGGTTGCTCGGTTACTATTTATGACTAAGTGAATGAATGAATGAGCCATTGATTAAGTTCACAGGTTCACAGAAAACCATTTTTAAATTTCTTAGATTAAAAATACCTAACATCCCAAATCATGGAAGGAAGTCATATAGTGGTAAATGACATCTTGATTCAGCATTAAAAAAATAGATTTAAGTATGTGTTTTATAATTGTAGGCCATATTTTTGGGCAAGCCCTGTAATAAAGAAAGGAAAGGGCTTTCCTATTCCTCCTGTTTTGTAAATGAGAGGGAAGGGGGTGATGAAATATCACCGACAAGGATGTTGGATTAAGTTTCTATTTTTTTTTTAAGATTTTATTTATTTTAGAGAGAGAGCATGAGCAAGAGCAGGGGGGAGGAGCCGAGGGAGAGGGATGAGCAGACTCCATATTGAGCCCAGCAAAGGGCCTTGAGATCATGACCTAAGCTGAAACCAAGAGTCAGATGCTTAGCTGACTGAACCACCCAGGCTCCCCTGGATTTTTTTTTAAATAGGCAGGCTAAATAAGAAAAAAAGAGGGAAAACACAAGTTGCTAATATCAGAAATGAAATAAAGGACAACACACCAGATCACATGGACATTAAAAGAAAAATAAATATATACTGTGAACAACTCTGTGTCCATAAATTTGATAACGTAAATGAAATGGACCAGTTCCTTGAAAGAAAGTCTATCAAAACTTACTCAAGAAACAGACACTCTGAAGAGAAACTAAATCAGTAATTAATAACTTTCCAAAACAGAAATTGTTAACACTAGATGGCCTTAATGATAAATTCTACCAAATATTTAAAGAAATAAGTATAGCATTTTTCCACAATCTCCTATAGAAGATAGAAACAGAGGGACTACTTAACTTATTCTGTGAGGCCATTGTTACCCTAACTCCCACACCAAAAACATTATAAGAAAAGACAACTACAGATTGATATTGCTTATGAACATAAATGCAAAAAATGTTAACAAAATATTAGCATATAAAATACAACAATGTATAAGAAGGATTTTGGGGGCACCTGGGTGGCTCAGTGGGTTGGAGCCTCTGCCTTCGGCTCGGGTCATGGTCCCAGGGTCCTGGGATCGAGCCCTGCATTGGGCTCTCTGCTCCGTGAAGAGCCTGCTTCCTCCTCTCTCTCTGCCTGCCTCTCTGCCTACTTGTGATCTCTCTCTGTCAAATAAATAAATAAAATGTTAAAAAGGAAAAAAAAAAAAAAGAAGAAGGATTTTTACACTAGATCAAATGAGATTTATCCCAAGTATGCAAGTCTGATTCAACATTTGAAAACCAATTAATTTAGTATGTCATAACAGCAGACTAAAGAAGAAAAATCACATGACAAAATCCAACACTCTTTGATGATTAAAAACTTTCAGCAAATTTGGAATGGAAGAGAACTTCCTCAACTTGATAAAGAATGTATGCAAAAACCCTCTAACTAACATAATAGTTACTGGTAAGTAACTAGAAGCTTTCTGGCTAAGATCAGGAACAAGGCAAGGATGTCTCCTCCCACCACTTTTACACATTGTACTGGAAATTCTGGCTAATACAGTAAGACAAGAAAAGGGAATACAAGGTAAACAGATTGGAAAGGAAGCTATAAAACTCTCTTTGTTGACAGATGACATGAAAATTTAGGTGGAAATCCAAAAGAATAAACATCAAAAACAGAAAGAACTTCTGGAACAATTATAGCAAATTAGTGCAAAGTTGTAGAATACAGATACACCAGCAATAGACAAGTAGAATTTGAAATTTAAAAAACCACATTTATCTTACCACTGCCCAAACTGATATACTTATATATAAATCAATCTGTGAGGAAAATGGCAAAACTCTAACAAAAAATATAAATGGGAACTAAATAAATGGAGAGATACTCTATGTTTATAGATAGGAAGTCTTAATATTGTCAAGATGCCATTTTTTCTAGCTAATCTCTAGACTCAATGACATCTCAGTTAAAATTCAACCAAGTTATTTGATGAATATCAACAAATTGGTTCTAAAATTCATATGAAGGGGCAGAGAACCAATGGCAGGATTTAGTATATTTTTGCTAGACATGCCTTACCTATATATCTTAGGGGAAAGGTCCTGTCTCTGTGTTTCTTTCTTCTAAGACAAGCATGAAAGCAACTGTACAGCAGGAGAATAAATAATCTATTGGGTACAAGTTTTTCTGAATTGGCTTGAGAGGATTTTTATAAGGATTTTTGGGAAAGCACTTAAGGAGCTTTGAACACATGGGATGCCCAATTAGCATAGAATCTTTTCAGTAGTGAGAAGGGAAGGCATCCACCCCGGAGAGCTTTTTGCTCTGTGAAAAGTGACTCATTTTCCAGGGTCATTTTTTTTTTTTTTAAGATTTTATTTATTTATTTGTCAGAGAGAGAGGAGCGAGAGTGAGCACAGGCAGACAGAGTGGCAGGCAGAGGCAGAGGGAGAAGCAGGCTCCCTGCCAAGCAAGGAGCCCGATTTGGGACTCGATCCCAGGATACAGGGATCATGACCCGAGCTGAAGGCAGCTGCTTAACCAACTGAGCCACTCAGGCGTCCCTCCAGGGTCATTTTTACACCATACTGTTTGTTGCATTAGGGTCCAATCCTTTATCCTTGAGAGCATAATATATATCTAAGATAGGAATAGTGGGGAGATATTTGCAAACCTCTTTCCCCTTTTGTTTTTGGGATTGAAAAGGTTTGCTCAGTACTCAGGGTATGAGCCAGATTCTCATTTCCTGGAGCAGTAAGATAAGTAAAGGTTATCACTTTGTTACCATGAATCTCCTCTAGGGGAAGAAACTATTGGTTGCAAAGACATTGCTGCTTTTATAAACTCACTAAGATTAAGTAGGAGAAATATAGGATTTCATGCTTCTTCCTGAACATTGTGCCTGAATTTAAGTATTTTATGTGTTTGCTCAAATCCCAATATTTTATTTAGATTTGAACTGAAAAGTTTCCATTAGGCTAAAGAAAATTACAGCTATCTAAAATGAATGGAAAAGTAGATTAATAAGATATTTAAGGAGAGGCACCTTATATCAATAAATTAAGTTGAAAATCATCAACTTAAAAACTTAATGCAAAGACTCTGGAACATTAGCATTAACAGTGGCAGTGAAGGTTTTGGCTCTTCCCAAATCCTCATATAAAACCATAAGAAGCAACAAGATAGCAAACAAAACAAAAACAAGCAAACAAAAAACCAAGACAACAAAAATCTAATGGATAAACATCAGTGACTAGGTATCCCTATGAACTTCAAAACACTAGTAGCTATAGCCACAAATACACCAGTTATTGGTACAGGGAAATAGAAAACAGAGGGAACCAAAGGGATAACTGATACACATAAAGAAAGGAGATTCCAGAAATAGTCCAAAGTTATTCATTAAAGTACACAGACAATTTGAGAATACTGGCTACATCTAAATGGCTACATCTAATCTGATGGTGGAGGAGAAGAGGGCCTATAGTAAGTACTGAAGGGGCTGAAGTAGTCTAGGTTCAATGAATATTCAAAACTGAACTACCCAGGATCTCTTCTAAAGAAGATCCTCTACACTAAGGAGAAACTACTGGAAGGAATTAGAATGGGGGAAGAAGAATAGAACAAGAAGAACTCAGAAATCAAGATGCCATATTTTAAAGTACTACACAAAAACAATAAAAGAGTAGGTTTCTGTGATGTAGTAAAAGTTATCTGAACCAAACATCTTTTTAAAACGGACAAGTATTAGTGCCAAGTCTAATGAAATATTTCTGTAGGAAAAAAGAGATTACAAAGCAAAATGATATCACAGCAAGATATGTATCAAATTTGAAAACAAACTGAAAGACATCAAGAAAGCGATACTAGATATGAATGAATAAAATATATCAGAAGTAGGAAAACATTCAGGAATGATGTGACATGCTCATCAAATAATTTGAAATAAAAGAAAAAAAATCATTTTACACATAAAGACTAAAGGAGAAGAACCAAAAAAGCAACTCCACACAATAATGCCTTAAGAGAAAAAGACAGGAGGGAAACATTTTTTAAAATTAACACTTACAAAAAGAGATTTGCAAATATGTACTGAATGAATGCAGTTTACATTTGAGAATATCTACCCAGAACAACCAACACACACACACACACACACACACACACACACACACACACACACACACACAAAATAAAAACACCAAAACAAACAAATAAACAAACACAAAAAAAACCCACACAAAAAACCTCTTAACTTAAACCCCAAAACACTTTGGGCATCTGACACAAAGGGTATGTGACTTACAAAGGAAATAAAATGAGATCATCAAACCCTTTGGTAGCAACATGTTATCCCAGAAAAATTTGAAATAATACACGGAAAATAAGAAAAGAAAATGTGAAGCAATGATTTTATATTTGAAAAAGCTGACATTCAAGTGTACAAGACATGCACAAACTGTAACACACAAAATCTTGAATTTCTTTTTTCAAGAGCTCTTCATACAGAATTTACTAGAGAACAAGAGTTGGATAATGAAAATGACTACAGAGATATCAATGTAATTAGTGCTGGAGAGCATTAAATATATAATTACTTGAAAAGCCAAGACAAAATGAGCCTTTGAAAGAAAAGCTTATAGCAGATAATGACTATACAGTCTGACAATGGGGAGAAAATGGGAATAATTCATGCAGAAATAAATTTAAAACTATTTCTAGTAATCATAATTTGTTGGGATAGCATTAGTTTTGCTAGTCTGAGACAGTTGTATAGCAAATAAACTAGTTATTAAATATTTCAATATTGCCACTCACCCTTAAGAATTACAATTCAGTGTGTAGAAGAGAGAAGATGTATATATCTTCTATATATAAGCTATATAGCTATATATATCTATATCTATATATATATATATAAAATCTGTGTATATATAATATGCTATAATACATAAGAGGTTCTGTTGAAACCCTTTAGTCTTGAATTTGAATTGGAGATATTAGTATAATCTTAAAGGGATTTAATTTTTCCATTGAAGAATTATAGAACTAATTCCCAATAAACATCCTTAGTGTCAATATGGAGGACTTGAAATAATATTTTTTATTGAAATCCAGAGCTTCCTGAAAAATGGCTGATTAGAGACTTGGGCAGGAATAATTTGGCATACCAGATAGGAAGGACTATCAGAGACTTAATAGGGTAATGTCAAAGGAGGCTACAGTATAAGTAGACATGGCAATGAACCCAAGCCCATCAAATGCACTTAAATTCATGAATTCATAATAATACTGCAAAAGATTAACTATTGGTAACCTTCTCAGGCTGATGGGTAGTAGAGTCATTATATAAAAAACTAGTTCAATTAAAGAGTCAGGCATTTCTTCTGACATTTCAATTAACCGTACCTTTAATAAGCGAATAGTAGACTAGAGAAAGCGTCTCCACATACACTTATTCCAGCTATTTAATGAAACAAAATGATAGGATTTGAATATTAACATTTTAGAACCCCTGATAATGTAATGGATCTAGGTGTTGAACATCAGTGGATGCTAACACCATAAATAAATAAATTAAACAAGCAAACATAGTGTAAAACAGACATTAATTATGTACTTCCTGATGAAAGAATGCATCACCGCTGTCATCTTGGTAAGCCTATCAAACCTGAATCTGAACAAGCATACAGATCCTCAACAAGGACACTGGGCCATGTAGTTACTGGGCTACTGTACTGGTTACTTTATCTCTTTTGACTAGTACATCTAGACTGAAATGCCCAGATCAAATAATTTCCTTTTAATTTTATGTAGCTTGGGACAAGTAGAGGAAAACAAAGTACTCTATTTAAAAATTAGAGTTTTGGAGACAGGATAGACTAGACATTAAATTCTGAACTGCATCTTGTTTGATAAAAGTTTAATTACAATACTTTATTCTTTTATAAAATATACTGGCTTCAGCAAAGAGATACGTAAAGTGATGCTACATGCTTTGTTCTGTTTAATAGCTCAGTTATCATTCTTCTTAATGTTGAGGATTCAGGAAAGAATTTGCTTGTAGAAGTAGAAAAGTTCAGTTCCATGTCAAGACAATATGAACATGAGAAGCATTAAACTTAAATTATTTCCAAAGCGATTTTAAATTCTCTTTTCACAATCTTTAAAGAGATTATCTTGACCAACTGTTATTCTTCCAAGAGGAAATATCTTAGATTATATTTTTTAGCTGTTAAGGGTTGTCACATGTTAGTCAAAAATATGCAGATGCTGACCTCCATTTCTGCCTGCCATTTTTAAATGATGAATTCATATTTTATTTTATTTTTATTTTTTTAAAGATTTTATTTATTTATTTGACAGATAGAGATCACAAGTAGGCAGAGAGGCAGGCAGAGAGAGAGAGGAGGAGGCAGATTCCCTGCTGAGCAGAGAGCCCAATGTGGGGCTCGATCCCAGGACACTGGGACCATGACCTGAGCCAAAGGCAGAGGCTTTAACCCACTGAGCCACCCAGGCGCCCCGATGAATTCATATTTTAAAATAATTTTCTTCCCTGATTTTAACAGCAGCAAATGGAACAGGAACTTTGTCTTACTGGTGTTTTCCATTATTAAGTCATACTATAGACTTTATTCCAAGAAAATTAATATAGATTTTAAAAAGAAAAAAGAGCAAGTATCACTGACTGCATTCCCAGTACAAATGGAATGTGCTCATTATGAGCCATTTTTAGTAGAGAAGGAAAATACAATTCTAATATAGATTTCAAAAGTAGGAAAATAATTTGTACATTACAATTCAATTTTGGTACTAGAATGACCAAAATAGGCCAATAATTTACAAGCATGCTTCACAAGCTACCAAGCCTAGATTTTGTAACATTTGAATTCAGATAAAAAAATGAAATGTAGTCTTTCACCATTCATTTAAAATCTAAGAGTTTTCTTTTTTTAAAATAATATCTAACAAGATAATATATACAGTATTCAAAGGGAACTTTGAAATTATGCAGCCCACTCTACTATTTTTCTGCTTCTCAAGCTAAGATTCAAATATATCCCCTTACAATGTGCAGTACATGCTGGAGCAAATAAAACCTCAATATGAACACAGTTTATCTTCCCATAATGTGACTTTGGGTGTTTACTGGCAATTAATTTAGTAATTAGTTTATACTATTTATCACATGCCTTCTCCGTGGAAGGTAGTGTGCTAAGTACTAAGGATATGCTCTTGCACAAAGGCCATTTCCCTTAAAAACCTAACATTCTAGGGGCACCTGGGTGGCTCAGTGGGTTAAAGCCTCTGCTTTTGGCTCAGGTCATGATCCCAGGGTCCTGGGATCGAGCCCCGCATTGGTCTCTCTGCTCAGCAGGGAGCCTGCTTCCCCCTCTCTCTCTGCCTGCCTCTCTGCTGGCTGTCAAATAAATAAATAAAATCTGTAAAAAAAAAAAATCTAACATTCTAAAATGTTATACAAATAAATGAATTAATAAGATAAATTCCAGGTTATGGTAAGTGTTCTAAAGTTAGTGAAAAGGATGTTCATATCAAGATTGGGTTTCTAGAAGGAATATACCTAATGCACTTCCATTTAAGCTACCTAAAGAGTGAGGAACTACCCTGTGAGGACCTTACAAAGAGGGCTCTAGGGAGAGGGAATGCCATGTGAAAGGTCTTAAGTACAGGAAGACTGGAGCTTAATGAGCAGGAGGTGAATGTTGTGATAAAGTAGAGGTAGTCGTAGATAAAATCCTGTGTGATCTTTTCTTTTGGAAATGTTTTGCATGGAGGGAGTGTGACATGACAGTACACTCTCAGTGTACAGTGGCTCATTTCTAATGAGCAATAAATTATTGTTATGCATATATTAAAATGTCATAACTTCTAAGTAATAATTTGTAAATGATTCTAATAAATTTTTACTGTGGAGGTAGAGATTGGATAAGCAACACTCCTTTTCTTATCCCCCACCAGACACACAAATTGGCCTTTGGACAATAATCCCCTTCTAGAAACGATGAATTGGCAATTCATTTAAAAAATATATTGAGCATTTTTTTAAGTGATAAGCACTATTCTAGACGTTGGGAATAGAGCAGTGACCAAAATGAGACCAAAATCCTAATATCCTAAGTGTTTCCTCTCATCAATAAATGAAATTTATTCTCTCTCTTTCTCTCTATCTCACACACACACACACACACACACACACACACACACATGAAATACACATACACAGATATTCTCAGAGAAAAAATACAAATACAGAGAAGGGAAGGGAGATAGGGAGGAGGGCAGGGTTGAAAGAAGGGGCAGGAGTAGAGTGTTAAAGAAAGGTTTCACTGATGTCAAGATATAAAAGCAAGGATATGAAGAAGTTAAATTTACAAATTGTAGGGATATCTAAGGATTTGAGGGAAGGGTACTCCAAACAGAGATCAAGTGCAAACACAATGAGATTAGATCATTCCGAAGTATGTAAGAAAAAGAAAGGTATGGGATGAGAGAAAGTGAGAGAGTAGGAGATGAAGTCAAACAGGTAACGAAGTTTAGAGATAAGGAGTATGAGAAAAAGGAATCAACAAATCTATAAAGTTCTCAGAACAACCAACAAAAATGAAGAGAAGAATATTATTGGTGAAGCAAGATAAGTCAGGATTTGCTTTCATCCATATATAATTTTAAGTACCTATTAAATATCCCACTGAAGATGTCAAATAACTAATCTGGAGCCTTGAGGATAGATCCAGGGTGTAGGTATGAATTTGGGGCTTATCAACCTATAGACAACATTTATAACTTGAGACTGGTTGAAATTACCTATTGAGTAAACAGGGATATCAAAGAATTCAACATCTGAGTCCTTAGGTATTCTGATATTTATGAACCAGAATTGTGGAATTGAACTAGCAAGGGGACTGAGAAAGAAGACCAGTTCAACAGAGAAAACCAAGATAAAGATGTTGGGAGAGAACTGAAAGAATGATCACCTATATTAAATAGGTCAAAAAGATATGGTTTACCATTCACCATTGAATTTAGCAATGTATAAGTCAGTCAAAATAAAGAAAATAAGTTTTCAACATTCCACAGTAAGGTTAAAGAAAAATGTGCTCCAAGTCTAAGTCTTCATGCTCTGACTTCCCAGAATTGTCATGAGGGGGAAAAATCTATATATATTGATATAGATATATATAGATATCTATAGATATAGATATATATCTGTCTTAGGTATATATCCCTAAGCCAGATGTTTCTGTACAGGGATTACACTTTGTTTTTCATTGTCCCAAAATGCTATATCCAGTTCAAATGGTGGGCAGAAATGTTGATGTCCTCCCCATTTTCATCAGGCATGAACATTTTAGTGTGAATGGACAAACTCTGCCTACCAGTACTTCCATGTCTAGATTTGCAGGCTTTTTCTGGAATGGGATGATATTTCTGCTCACACTTAGAACAGGGAAAAGTGCCTGAGAATTAATACCTCTGGGTAGTAGAGGTGAAATAATTCTGCATTATGAGTTTGACTCCATTTCCCTATCTCTCTGTTAGATTAATATTTAGTCAGCCATTCTTATAGCTGGTTACTTTTGCACCCTTTGGTGCCTGAATTTCCTTCACTCTAGGACTTCCTTAGATCCCTACCAGAGTACCCTCCACCTGTCAAATCACTGCACTTGAATCTTTATATTTTACACTTTTCAGATAAATTAATTGCACTTATATATTTTCTCAGGTGCCCAAATATATAGCAACAACAACAAAACATGGTCATCTGTTCTCCTTTTTGAAGACGATCTTAATTTTTGAAGACTCGTTAAGAGGATCTCAGTATTCCCATTCAGTTTAAACCCAAAGTGTGAGGAAAAATTTCCTCAGAGCATTTTCTCCTTTAAGCAATTACTTGAGATCTGTGTCAGCATTTATTGCTGTTGTAACAAATTCCAGCAAATGTAGTGACTTAAAACAAAGTGAATTTATTCTATCATAGTTCAGTTAGGTCAGAAGTCTGTGTCTACAACACTTAACCAGTTCCTCTTCTCCAGATATTATAAGACCAATATCAAGGTGTCTGGCAGACCTGTATTCCTTTCTGGAGGCTCAGGAAATGAATCTGCTTCCAGCTCATTCAGTTGGTTAGCCAAATTCAGCAATTTGTGACTTTAGGAATGAGTTCTCATTTCCTTACTGGTTGATAGTGGTACATTGTTCTCACATTCCAGAGGAAGTCTTTGTGCCCTAATCTGTGGCCCTTTCATCCTCCAAATTAGTAATGGAGATTTGAGTCTTCTCACTCTGTGCATCTCGCTAACTTCCTTTTCTCCTGAATCTATGTCACACATTCAGAGATGTTTCTCTACTTTAAGGGTTCAAGTAAGTAGATTGGTCCCACCTGGATAATCTAGAGTAATTGTTCTATTTAAGGTGTGAAACCTTAGCTTAGGCAACAAAATTGTTTCACAGAAGTATGTAGATTACTATGTAAGTGAATAACTACAGGAGAGGAATGTTGGCAGGACATCTTTAGAATACTGCCTACCGTAGGAGGCATTCAGTTTATTTGCCATAACTAACCTTGAGCATTTAGAGCTACCAGAAAGTAAAACTATGAAAACAAACTTCTAGGCAGTAGTACCAACTGCTAGGTCTTAACTATACCCAGAGGGTGGTAGCCAATTGTAGGTCTCTATCCTCATACAATTTTCCATGCAGGGATGGAAGATTTTTCATTACCATTCATAATTCTACATCATGATTGCTATAATCATCACAAACTTATACTGATGTTACAATTTTTAATCATTAATTTTGAGTATGTGAGCTAGATTCTGTAAGAGAAAATCAACCAACCAACCAACCAACCAAACAAACAAAAACAATAGAGTATGCTCCTGAGGAAAATGGCAAAAATTACTAAAAATGCAGGTCTTGATATCTCCTACAAGCTCCAACTATAGACTATAGTAAGATCAGGTACAGAACTTTATGTATCAGAAGGAATTATTTCTGGAAGTCAAGGACACTTTTAGTCATTTGCTATTGTTGGATGCAGGGATGAAACTTTTGGGCCTCTATAAGGTATCTATCTTCTCAGAGTTATTCTGAAAAGAGCTAGTTTACAACTCAATCTCTCTAAATTTTGAGTGCTCAATCTCTTTAAAAGTTTTAGTGGTATTTAATGTCAATGTATTACTTCACAGCAAAAAAATAAAAAAAGTTTTTGTGTTTCTATTTTCATTGTGGTTAATAAAATATACATAAATAAAATTTACCATTTTAAAACAGTTTTTAAGTACATAGTTCAGTGGCATTAAGTGCATTTGCATTGTTGTACAGCTATCACCACCATCCATCTCCAGATGTTTTCACCTTCTGAAACTGAAACTCCATATCCATTAGACAATAATTCATGATTCTATCCTTCCTTCAGTCCCTGATGATCACCATTTCGTATGGTTTCTCTATGTATTTCACTACATTTGGTACTTCATATAATGGCTAAAATACAGTATTTGTCCTTTTGTGACTGGCTTACTTCACAAAGCATAATGTCTTCAAGGTTCATTCATGCAGCATGTGCAGAATTTTCATCCTGTTTAAGACTCAATAATATATCATTGTATGTATAGATCACATTTTGTTTATTCATCTGTTTGTGGATGCTTGAGTTGTTTCCCACCTTCTGCTATTGTAAATAATGCTGTTGTGAACATGAATGTACAGATAATTTCTTTGAATATCTACTCTAAATTCTTCTGGGTATATAGTCTTAAGTGGATTCACTAGGTCATATAGCAGTTCTATGTTTAAATTTTTGAGTAACCAGGTAGGGTTGAGAAAGACTGATGAGAAAACCAACTGCAAATAGACTTCCACCCTCATCATGTTCTTTTATGTGTCATGATATTTGTTCATCATTTTTCTTTTGCTGGATTCCTCAAATCAGAAACCTGGGCACATAAAGCTAGACTCTGGTTTAGTACTAGGATGCTTACATACTTCTAGCTAGTTTTAACTCCCTTACCTGATTCAGCCTTTTGGTTTGGAAATACTGTTAGTTTGTAACCAGAATAAAGGGGAAAAGTCTCATGCTAGGACATGGATGGTTTCTAATGATTCAGATTAGGAGCCTGTATTAATATTTTTACAAACAAAGTTTATGGCAGTAAACATTACAACATATTTTTGTTGAATAAAAATCCAAAGTATTTATATTGCTATGCACTTGGTGTCTCTAGATTTTTTATGCCATTATATACCTACACCATTTGTATCTAATTTCTACCAGTTTAGAATTACATAAACATACTCACATTGGTATTTCAAGTCAGAAAAAAATGAATATGTTCCTTTTGAAATCACTCAGTTTAATTTTTTAATCAAAGCATTGGGTATGTACCATAACTCTAAAATAAATCTTTAGGACATGTAGCTATTATCACATTATAACTCAAGATGTGTGCCTTGAGAATATTTTTCATGATTCATTTATAATTAATGCCTTCGAACATTTCCCATATAATGATGATTTAACATTCTTAGATATTGAAACCAGTCAATATAATTTTACCTCATAATACTCAACTAGTTCTATGAAAATGCAAATTAAAGATCAGAGTGTTAGGCAAATCAAATTTGCATGCATATGGTGTGTATACATAAAATGATTCAGAATATTGGATATCATTACCCACTCGTTATACTCATAGACCATAATAAGGAACAAGAGGAATTTGCCACATAAAAGACATTAACAAAATGGAAAATTTTACAGGCATACAATTTATATTCTGAGCCCTAACATGGACCTGAATGCCAAAATCGATATAGCTAAGAAAATAAAGGTAAAAGCAGCATTTCTTTCAGCATTCCAAAGAACATGTATAGGTAGTTGTATATGTGAATATAGCACAGTTGTGATGTTGAACTTTTAATGTATTTGTAGAAGTGGAAGCATAGGTAGGAGATGGAAAAGCATAGCAGTGAGAGAAATGGCTACTGGACAAGAATATGAAAATGATGCTCTATTAAATTTCTGAGTAAATACATAATTTTACCTACAGATTAGGCAACTAGAATAATTGTATTTATGTGAAATCCTCCTGGAGATAGTCTCTTGATTACTAAGGAATTAATTGAATTGATACTATTGGCATATGGTAATAAAATAAAAAACTTTCAAGCTTCCAGGAATCTCTGCTTATTCCACTGAGGTAAATCTGCAGCCTATTTAAGAGGTAACAAAATATTTTGATGAAATGATTAAAACTGTGATCAAGTTAAACATAATTTGACTTCTTACTCTTTCCAAAGCACTTTTGTTAACTTTTCAATGAAAGATATCAGAAATTAAACTCATATATTGATAGTCTTCCTATTTGCTTTTTCTCATTTTCATTCACCCAAATATTTACTTTTCTTATCCAGTTTCCAACATAAAACATGTATTTTTGACTGTGTCCATTTGCTACCTAGTGTTTTAGTTGTGGAAATTAAAATAAAATTTTGAAAATCCATGCATTCTAATCAGGTTAGATAGCCACTGAATATAATAAACTTTTGACTTATATAGTAAGTTAAAAAGAGACAAGGGCGGGACGCCTGAGTGGCTCAGTTGGTTGAGCAGCTGCCTTCGGCCCAGGTCATGATCCCAGCGTCCTGGGATCGAGTCCCACATCAGACTCCTTGCTTGGCAGGGAGCCTGCTTCTCCCTCTGCCTCTGCCTGCCATTCTGTCTGCCTGTGCTCGCTCTCTCTCCCTCTCTCTCTCTCTGACAAATAAATAAATAAAATCTTAAAAAAAAAAAAAAGAGAGACAAGGGCTAAAAAACAAACAAACAAACAAACAAACACCCACAAAAAACCCACAAAAAACAAAACCAAAAATAAAGAGCAGGGGGTAGGTAAGGAGTACCGCTTTGCAATATTAACTAGTACAGTCAGGATAGACTACCAAAATGACGGTGTCAAATGAACATAGACTTGAAAGAGGTGATGGAGCAAGATATACACACACCTGAAGGAAGATATTTCTAAGCAGAGCAAGAAGCCAGTGCAAAAATCCTTGAGATTGGAACTTAAATGTATGTTAGGGAAACTCAAGGAGGCCTTGTCTTACAAGTGTACTGTGAAAGGAAAGAAGAGGAGTAGAAGATGGCTTTAGTAAGGAAACTGGGAGCTAGTTAATGCTCTCACAGGTCAATGTAAATACATTGGCTCTTGCAGACCTTGCCAGGGTTTTTGCACGAAAGAACACTAAGATCTACCTATATGTTAAAATAATTACTTTGTTCGATTGGCTGACAGTAGAGTATATAGATTCAAAGGTGGAAGCACAGGGATTAATTAAAAAGCTTTTGGAACAGCGCTCAGGACTCCTACCAGAAAGTCCACTTGTGGCATGTGCGTGCCTCCTTTCCTTTTTGGATCCAGTGCTTGGTTGATGCTGTGGTATAGCTCGTCCTCACGACACAGCTACCTCCGGGGTGGGCCCTGATGAAGTTGAGCGAAGAGACCATTCAGAGGCTACAGCAGCTCCAGAGTGCTTGGTTTGCTGTTTACTGGGGATTTATTTATCTAATGTTCTATCTGGCCTACTTTGGGGATGAAAGATTTGGGTTACCTGGATTTAGAAGCCATCAAGGAACAGGAACAATGTGAAAGGTGCATGCCCTACCTGGTATGAGAGATGGGATTGATTAAGATATTCACCAGTTCACAGGGCTCTTCACAGATGCATTCAAGTCAGACTAATGTTAAAAAAAAAAAAAAAGTTTTTGCGAAAATCCAGAAGAGACCTTGTGTTGGACTGGAGCAAGGTGTTAGCAGTATTGTTCAGAAGAAAAACATGGATTCTGTAGATATTTTGAAGATCAGTGGAATTTTCGATGGATTTTATGTCAAATGTGAAAAAAAGACGGCAGGGATGACAATACATTTTGGTCTAAGTAATTAGACAATTGGAGTTGCATTAATTGTAGGTAGGTACTTTTAAGTGTCGAAGTAATGATTATCTTTTTGTATAATTAAATTACCTAAAATTAACGCAGGAGCAGTTTTGGAGGAATTGACAGTAAGCAGAAAGCTAAAATATAAGTGGGGATGAGATAAGAGCATAGAAGAAAGTACCAGGTGTAGTAATATGGACATGAAATTCCATATTGTTTGCTTTAGAAAGTAAAGAAGGGAGAATGCTCTGACACAACAGTGGAAGGCAAAGAGGACACTTAGCACCAACTCCAGAACCATTAATATATGGATTGTGGTAGAAAAATGGTCTACCTGTTAAGAAGGCTACAAGTGGTAAGATTCAGAGAAGTTATATACTGAAAGGTGATTGAAATAATCATAGAAGTGATTGAGAATTTAATTTGTTGAGATGTAGAAATACTGTGGTAACACTGTAAATACTTAGAAGTATGTATGCATACATGTACACACATATATACATACATGTACCCAAATATGCAGAAAACATGTAGACACATATGGACGTGTGTGTACACACGCGCACGCACACACACACACATACACACACACACACACAATGAGTTTGTACCTGTGAGCCCAAGTGAACACTTTCCCAAAGTATCTTACGTACGTTCCCATTGAAATTAAATAGTGTAGTTAAAGAGCTTCAAGAGGAACATTAACTTTTGGGTGATTTTACAACTCCAGAAGATACTGAGGTGAGTTGTCATGGAGGGATACTTTGCAGAGAAGTCTATTACAGCTTTTTGCTTTTTTTCCTACTCTTTCCCCTTGTATTGCTGTTATTTCCCATGCATGCCACCTCAATGTTAAGCTACTATCAACGATAGCCTCCCTCCCCACTTTTTAAATGTAAGGAAAAACTAAAATTTAGGAAGTTAAAAATAGAGAGATGGGGCACCTGGGTGACTCAGTGGCTTAAAGCCTCTGCCTTTGGCTCAGGTCATGATCCCAGGGTCCTGGGATCAAGTCCCACATCGGGCTCTCTGATCAGCAGGGAGCCTGTTTCCCTTCCTCTCTCTCTGCCTGCCTCTCTGCCTACTTGTGATTTATGTCAAAAAAATAAATAAAATCATTAAAAAAAAAATGGAGAGATGACCCCTTCTTGGAATTGGGACAAATTCAAGAATAACTCAGAACCAGCCCAGACCCTGTTATGGTAAGTGAAGCGCAAAAGGATTGTTGAAGCTTTATTTATTTGTTGTTTGTTTGTTTGTTTATTATTTTTAAAAGATTTTATTTATTTCAGAGAGAGAGCACAAGCAGGGAGAAGGGTCAGAGGGAGAGGGAGAAGCAGACTCCCGGCTGAGCAGGGAGCCTGACAGGGGGCTTGATCCCAGGATCCTGAGATCATGAGCTGAGCCTCAGCCACTTAACTGACTGAGCCACCCAGGTGCCCTGAAAAAGCATTTTTTATTTTGTCAAACATTTTAATTTTGCTTTCCTTCTTTTCACTATGAGGCATTATGAAGTTTTTAATCTTTGTTGGTTGAGTTTGCCATTTGTCCCCTAGGTACTATTGAAACCAAAACCAATAAAATCATAAATAAATATCTGTGTTTTAAAAATAGCACGAATGAAGTGAATTATCTCTTTAAAAATCAAAACAGTTATTTCTTATAGAAATTATATAAAGCATGAGAAGAAAAACAAAAGGAAATATTTCAAATAATGAAAAATTATAACTCATATTTCAATTAAATTGTTCTTAGGAGGCAATAGGGATATTTTATAGCACCTCTTTACAGAGGTTTTTAAGGCTATAAATTGTTGCTTAATACACCAACATATAGTTATTTGAGATGACCAAGAGTATTTTTCTCTTCTTTCTTAAATATTCTATTATAAAAAATGTTTATGATAAGGATATGTATATTTTATACCTAAAATCAATACATGTTGTTTTAAGAGTATAATCCTTAAAATTTTAGATTTTATTTAAAACCATAATTGTGTGACATGTTATAAAGAGAAATCTTGTTGAAACTGCTAATTATAGGTTCTCAGCAAAATTGTAACTTCTTTGACAATTTGTATCTTTCAACTGAGTAACTAGCACTCTAAAATTATTTTTTCCCTTTTTTGTTTTCTTTATGTGAACCACATGAACTGGCTTACTCAATTTTCTTCTTTTTTTTTTTTTTTTAATGTCTCAACACAGAAGCAGGCAGTCTTGTGAAAGTACAGATGTTCTCAAATAATCATGTTCCAGAAATGTGGAGAATGGAGAATCTCAGTGGATTTGAAATATTTCTAAAATCGGATCAAAAACTTTTATAGCACACTTTAGTCTTCCGAAGTAGGAGCTTAAGGCATTGATAATAAATCCACTTGTCCCCTCTTCTGTTAAAATGGCAACATTCCTGTTGTGCTAAAATACCTTTTCAACTTGCTTTGCTAAGCTGAAAAATTAATTGTTTTATTTAAAAGAATATATTGGTCACCTCTTATCTACAGAAGGTACGTTCCAAAACCCCCAGTTCTTGCCTCAAACTTGAATAGTATTGAACCCTATATATACAGTGTTTTTTAATATACACATACCTGTGATAAAGTTTAATCTATAAATGAAGTGCAGTAAGCAATTAATGACAATAACTAATAATAGAATAGTTATAATAATATATTGTAATATTGTGCATATGGTCCCTGTCTCCCTCAGAATATCTTGTACTGTACTCTCCCTTCTTAGGATGAACCATGATAAAATGGTTATGGGATGAGATAGAATGAAGTGAATGACTCAGGCATTGTGGTGTAGAGTTAGGCTGCTCTTGACTTTCTGACCTTCAGAAGGAGGATCATCTCCTCATACGGTTAGTTTCTGAACCGCAGTTGACTATGGGTAACTGATACTATGACAAGTGAAACCGTGGAAAGGGACTAGTGCACTTAGAGTCAGGATATAAAGCTCAACTTTTGAGGCTCGCTTGGAATTTGTATTTGAAAAGAAAAATGTGAACAATATGAGTTTTAGGATAAATCCTACCAAATATACTTTATTTTCATGTCCATTTCTTGCACAGGATCTGTCTGGTTCAAGTCTACTCTTTCTTTTAATTCCTAAATTTTGTTTCTTCTTCGTCTATTTGTTTTTAGTTGTGGATGGATTTTAGCACAAGTCACATTACATGTAATTTCTTCTAGTTTTGCCTAAATATGTGTTTAAATATGAAACTCTATATATGTCTGCATGTATAACCATTTCAAATCCCTTTTCCTACCCTTCAGTCATCAGAAAGATAAATCAGTAATCCATAGATTTTTTTTTATATGTTAACCATTTTCTGTAACTTAGGGTGGTATAAAAATCTGCTTATCCTTTTTATTTCCGTAGGAGTTTTGACATGTGAATATTCTGAAATATTATCTGTATGGGCCTATAGAGCATTGTTGGAGGAGGTCATTTTGAGGACCTGACTACTGGTTGATACACAATTTGGACCTTGGCAATAGGAGACTTCTCACCCTGTCCCTATCCTTGGAATGTATGCTCTGCCAGCCATTCCCACAGTGGGAGCCATTTTCAAGGACATGCCCTGACAAACCATGTGTTGTTGAGATCAACTGGACTAAATACGCTGCTGAATCCAGTTAAGACCTCTGTATAAACTTTTAAGATTCTGATGGACAGGTTTTGAGAGCCACTCATCGTGTGGCTACATGAGATAAGCCTTGTAAGTAATTCTCTTGCTTATTAAACCTGCTGCCTGCCAGTCTGTAATGGTCTGTCTCTTTCTTCTGCCTGTGTTTGCCCTTTGTTGTACTGGGCCAGTTTAGGAACCAACAAGGATAACTACCAAATACTTATGCATTAGTGGTTCTGCCATTAGGAGAGGTTTTCCTTTGCTGATCAAAACAGATTTGTAGGAGAAAGCCTGTGTTAACAGGAGCACAGAGTCCTTAAATCTTTTGCCCTGACTCTCTCTCACCATGGTTTCTACTCAGTGTACATGATAATAAGTTGTCTATTTTATGCTGCTGTAAGTGTGTATGTTTTGTCTTTCCCATTGATGTATGTAATAGAAGACAGAGGCTACGTGTTAATTCTTGTACCCCTAGGTGTCCTCAAGGTATTCAAGGTATTCAGTACATAGGGCTGACTCTTCTTTAGATTTTAAAATTTGTCTGTTAAAGTCTCTTATTAGTTATTGAATTCTGTTGGCAAAAGTCATATTAATACCTCTTAGAAAATTACAAAACCTGAAGCTATCTGATAAGTACAACTATGACCATTAAGGAGAACATGCTACTGAAAAGTCATGCCGCTGCTAGTACTCTGATCTAGTATTAATACTTCCAGTGAATATATTCTATACTGACTGAAAATAATTCTAAATAAGACACTGGTGCCACCAATAAAAGAAAAATCATCTTTTTCTGAGCCAAACCTGACTTCTGGAGTGCATATGGACTATGTGAATATTAATAATATTAAGTTTAGTAATGATTTTAAACCACATATCTTAACATCACTAAAGTTTTGTACTTGTAACATTTCATGGTTCTAAATGGTTTTTAAATCAATATTTTAATGTTTAAATATCTAAAAATTAGATTTCTGTCTGCAGTATCTGGAGACCTATAGGGGTTTATATACAACTATATTCTTTAGTATTTCTGGAACTTAAAAAACATGCACAAATGAAAAACCAATCTTACAATATATGTATGGTATTTACTATATATATATATATGATACATGCAATATGTATTAATTTGTCTGTAAAATCATTTATATTGATAAATTATAGTACAAATATTGAAAAGTTTTTCCTAAAAATAATTACTTGTCTTGGGACTTATATAAAATATTTCATCAGTAATTCTCTTTATGTTTAGCTCTTTTAGTGAACTCTGCAACTTGAGTCAATTGTATGAAAAACAGCAACTTCTTGGATATAGAAGATCCTGTATCTCCAGGTAACATAGTCATGCCTGAAATTAACTATAGCCATGTCCACTTATCCCATACCATCTAAATATCTCATTCAAGAGTCAGAAAGAGTATAACAATAATTTTGTATGAAGAGAAAGTCAGCCATCTGAGAAACAATGTCCTACATCCACCCCCCACCAAGTGAAAAGGTTATTTCCAAGTGTAAACAAATATAATTATAGTTGGTTAAAGTGGGCTTTTTGTTCTGTTTTGTTTTTATTGGGAGGGGCTTGGCTATAGTGGGTTTAAACTGAGAGTAGAGGTTTGGTTTCAGTGTGAAGCATGTCCCAAAAAACATTGATTTTTTTAGGGAGGGCAGGAAGGGAAGGTTCAGTTTGGAATGGAAGATGAGGAAACTGACTAGACTATATGAGGGTGTGTATGGAAACACCTTGTCAAAAAGCCCAAAAGGGAGATTTTGCTGAGGCTGATATGGGAGAGGTGCAAGAGGTCTGGCTTGACCTCAATGTTTTATGAATTATCTGATAATTTGAAAGTAAGGTATTATGTGTAGGCTGGTTTTAGGAAAACAGTTTGTTCAGAATTATGGAGTTCAAGGAATGCTGTTGAGGGGAAGTGACTTTTAAAAGCTAGCATCATATCAGGGCTCCAAAAAGGCCACTAGAATTCAGAGCAGAGCATTCAAAGTGAAAAACAGAAACTAATTAAAAACAAAACGTAATGGAGTAATAAAGCAAGACAGCATCAGCTATTTCTCAGGTCCTGGGTTCCCTTATCTCTATAATAGGGGGTCTTAAGGTTAGGTGGATTGAAAACCCTGGAGCTTCTCTTGGCTTCCAACTTGGTAAACCCAATGCAATGATACGTGTCTGAGAAAAACCCAGAAATCATGCAAGTCATCAAAGACTTGAGGATGCAGCAGTGGTGATCTAATCACATTCTCAGTTTTTTTTTTTTAATTTAAATTTTAAAAAATTTTTAAAAATTTAAATTTTTAAATATTTTATTTATTTGAGAGTGAGAACATGAGTGGGAGTAAGGGCAGACAGAAAGGAACAAGCAGACTCCACACTGAGAAAGGAGCTGGATGGGGACTTCATCCCAGGACTCTGGGATTGTAACCTGAATGAAAGGCGTATTCTTTTTTTTTTTTTTTAAAGATTTTATTTATTTATTTGACAGATAGAGATCACAGGTAGGCAGAGAGGCAGGCAGAAAGAGAGAGGAGGAAGCAGGCTCCCTGCCGAACAGAGAGCCCGATGCAGGGCTCGATACCAGGACCCCAAGATCATGACCTGAGCCAAAGGCAGAGGCTTTAACCCACTGAGCCACCCAGGTGCCCCCGAAAGGCATATTCTTAACTGCCTGAGCCACCCAGGCTTCCCTAATATTAATTTTTAAAAGATTTTTACTATTTATTTGACACAGAGAGAGAGAGCACAAGCAGGGGAAGCAGCAGACGTAGAGAGAGGGAGAAACAGGCCCCTCATGGAACCAAAGGCAGCCGGTTAACCCATTGAGCCACCCAGGCACCTCATTTTTTTTTTTTTTTTTAATTTGGAAGACAAACAGGTTCTGGAGAATGACAACACAGTTTTATTAATTCAGCAACATAAATTTGGCATGTATGTGTCAGGGATATGTAAAGAAAAACAGCAAAGAAGGACAAGAATCTATAATATAAATAAAGGTGTTTGTGTATAAGAAGGTAATAAGTTCAATGGAAAAATGAGAAGTAGGTGAGATAATAAGTGTTAGAGGTGTCAACTGTGGGGAGGTGAGGGAAAGATTGGTTTGAATATTTTTAAAAGATTTTATTTATTTATTTATTTGACAGAGATCACAAGTAGGCAGAGAGGCAGGCAGAGAGAGAGAGGAGGAAGCAGGCTCCCTGTGGAACAGAGAGCCCGATGTGCGGCTCGATCCCAGGACCCTGAGATCATGACCCGAGCCGAAGGCAGAGGCTTTAACCCCCTGAGCCACCCAGGCGCCCCTGGTTTGAATATTTTTTAAAGAGTAGATATATTATGGAGTTATGTTTAAAAATATTTTTCCTAATATAAGAGCATTTGGAATATATAGAAAAAGGAGAAATAAAAATAAGATTATCACTATTTATATATCCAAAGACAAACTTCTGTTTTCTTTTTCCTCTTATTTCTTGTTTGTCTTGAATTAGAAGATATGATGTATAGTCTATTTTTTACAAACTCTCTGCAAATATATCTTGCTGGACTTTCAGCAGTACAGATAAAATTTTTTACCATGACATATTTCTTTTCTTATGAAACAAAACAAGTTATCATAATGTAATAACCAAACATTTCATTTAAAGTCTCCAGCTGTTTCCCCAATGGTCTTCCTCTGCAGAAGGGACCATTGTCAGTGTCAGAATTCTTGAGTGCATATTCAAGCATATATCTGTATGGCTATTTAAAAAAAAATAAGATGGCATCAGATTATATCTATTACCATGACACTTTCCTCATCACTTAATTTTGGAGAATTTTGAACATCCACAAGATAGATCGGGTAGTATACAGAAGCCTATTAGAAACATTATTCCATTGTCATCCATTCTTTCACCTGTCCTCTAACCATAAAATTTTGTAGTGTATGCCAGACATTATATTATTTTATTTATGGACATTTGTATCACAAATGTTATAACATTCTACACAATTTAAAATTTCGATATTGGAATAAGGTATAAATACAGAGTAACTGGTTGATATTCCCTGTTATGTTATTTAAAAATCTAATGGACCCCACTGTAGCTTTTATTGTGTTTTTGTACTTTATTAAAGAAAGGAGGTCTCCATTTGATATGTAAGTCTTGCTTAGGTTTTATTGGTTGAATCAGCACTGTGTAGTTTACTATATGATTCTATGTCTATTTTCATCAGATTGCAATTCAATTTTAAAAAGAGTTGTTGGGGGCACCTGGGTGGCTTAGTGGGTTAAAGCCTCTGTCTTTGGCTTGGGTCATGATCCCAGGGTCCTGGGATCGACCCCCGCATTGGGCTCTCTGCTTGACGGGGAGCCTGCTTCCCCCTCTGCCTCTCTGCCTATTTGTGATCTCTGTCTGTCAAGTAAATAAATAAAATATTTAAAACATTAAAAAATAAAAAGATTTGTTGGGCTGGTTCAATTTGGGGGTCAAGAGGACTTCATAGGAGGTTTTGTCCTCTTCTGTCAGGAGCCATGATGTTTTGCTGTCCCTCATTTTGTGGTTCTGACAGTTGTTGACATTAAATATCTAGGTGTATTATTTTATTAGGCACTACATATTTGTATTCTAATTCAATCATTTCTTTATTAGCTGAAGTATTTATATAATGAGAAATTTCTCCCATCTTCTATGTGGCTATGTAGTTGTACAGTTTTTAAAAGGAGAGATTAAGAAACACTTGATTCTTTTATTTCTTAGTTTAAAAATAGCTATTTTCCCTGAATCCTCCAAAACAAAACTGGTTGTTTTGTTTTTAGAATTATGATGAACTAAAAATATTAAATCTACTTAAGTGTTTACCTACTAAGTATTATTCTTACTGATGCTCAAATATTACTGTCTTTAGTCAGTGGGAACCCTTTGATTGATTTTTTAGTCTTTTGATGTGACTGTAGTAGTTTGTCTGTTTTGCTTGCTTGCCATTTGATATGAAAATATTTCCCCAAGTTTATCTGGTACATATAATGCCCAGATCTGCAATCAGCCATTTCTGCAAGGAACTCTGATTCTATTTACTGGAGTCTGGGGATTGTCATTGTTTCTTTGTTGATCATTTTTTTTAATCTTCTCAATGAACAGAGGTAGACTTTTTTTTTTTTTAATGATTTTTAAGGATAAAATATAGGGGTGCCTGGGTGGCTCAGTCAGTTAAGTATCTGACTCTTGGTTTGGGGTCAGGTCATGGATATTAGGGTGATGAGATCCAGTGGTATATCAGGCTCTGTGTCGGGTATGGAGTCTGCTTAAGATTCTCTCTCTCACATTAAGGAGTAGATCCCATTTACAACTGCACCCAAAACCATAAGATACCTAAGATAAACCTAACCAAAGAGACAAAGACTCTGTACTCAGAAAACTATAAAGTACTCATTAAAGAAATTGAGGAAGACACAAAGAAATGGAAAAATATTCCAAGCTCATGGATTGGAAAAACAAATATTGTGAAGATATCTGTGCTACCTAATGCGATCTATGCATTTGATCCCATAACTATTAAAATACCATCAGTTTTTGTCAAAGAAATGGAACAAATAATCCTAAAATTTATATGGAACCAGAAAAGACTCCAAATAGCCAGAGGAATGGTGAAAAAGAAAATCAAAGTTGGCAGCATTACAATTCCAGACTTCAAGCTCTATTACAAAGCTGTAATCATCAAGACTGTATGGTGCTGGCACAAAAACAGAGACATAGGTCAATGGAACAGAATAGAGAGCCCAGAAATGGACCCCCAACTCTATGGTCAACTTATCTTCCAACAGAGCAGAAAAGAATGTGCAATGGAAAAAATACAGTCTCTTCAACAAATCGTGTTGGGAAAATTGGACAGTCACATGCAGAAGAATGAAACCGGACCATTTCCTTATACCGCACCAAAAACAGACTCAAAATGGATGAAAGACCTCAATGTGAGACAGGAATCCATCAAAATCCTTGAGGAAAACATAGGTAGCAACCTCTTTGACCTCAGCCACGGCAACTTTTTCCTAGAAATATCACCAAAGGCAAGGGAAGCAAGGGCAAAATTGAATTATTGGGATTTCATCAAGTTAAAATGCTTTTGCACTTGTGCTTTTGCACAAAGGAAACAGTCAACAAAACAAAAGGCAACTGACAGAATTGGAAAAGATATTTAAAAATGACATATCAGATAAAGGGCTAGTATCCAAAATCTATAAAGAATTAACAAACTCAACACCCAAAGAACAAATAATCCAATCAAGAAATGGGCAGAGGACATGAACAGACATTTCTGCAAAGGAGACATCCAGATGGCCAACAGACACATGAAAAAGTGCTCAACATCACTTGGCATCAGGAAAATACAAATCAAAATCATGGCGAGATACCACCTCACACCACTCAGAATGGCTTAAATTAACCAGTCAGGAAATGACAGATGTGGGCGAGGATGCAGAGAAAGGGGAACAACCCTACACTGTTGGTGGGAATGCAAGCTGGTGCAGCCACTCTGAAAAACAGTATGGAGGTTCCTCAAAAAGTTGAAAATAGAGCTACCCTATGACCCAGGAATCACACTACTGGGTATTTACTCTAAAGATACAAATGTAGTGATCTGCCTCTGCCTTCAGCTCAGGTCATGATCTCAGGGTCCTGGGATCAAGCCCCACATCAGGCTTTCTGCTCAGCAGGGAGCCTGCTTTCCCCCTTTCTCTGCCTGCTTCTCTACCTACTTGTGATCTCTGCCTGTCAAATAAATTAATAAAATCTTAAAAAAAAAAAGGAGATCTAGTATATATATACAATGGAATACTAGGTAGCCATCAAAAGAAATGAAATCTTGCCATTTGCAATGACATGGATGGAACTAGAGGGTATTATGCTAAGTGAAGTAAGTCAGTCAGAGGAAGACAATTATCATATGATCTCTCTGATATGAGGAATTTGAGAGGCAGGGCAGGGGGTTATGGGGGGGTAGGGAGGGAAAAATGAAACAAGATGGGACTGGGGAGAGAGACAAAAGAGTCTCTTAATCTCAGGAAACACACTGAACGTTGCTGGGGTTGGGGAGATAGGGTGGCTGGGTTATGGACATTGGGGAAGGTATGTGCTATGGTGAGTGCTGTGAATTGTGTAAGAATGATGATTCACAGACCTGTATTCCTGAAGCAAATAATACATTATATTTTAATTAAAAAAAAAAGGACTCTCTCTTTCCCTTTTCCTCTGCCCCTCCCCAATTCATGCTAATACTTCTAATCTTTTAAATAAATACTATTGAAATATACATAAAAATGCACAAATCATAAAAATCATAGCTTAGTGAATTTAAACAACTGAAGATAACTAGTATATATATCAAGAAGTAAACTATTGCTAGCACCACAGAAGCCCCAGTTAGGTCTTTCCCAATCATTAACTCCCCTGTAAAGAGTACTATCCTGATGTGTAACATCATAGATTAGTATTTTCTGTATAAATTTAAAAGTTCACACTGAATAGTAGTCCCAATAGGATATTTATGGCTATTGGCTGGCTCTTTCTATCTGTCAGAGATCCAGGATCTTTTTGAGTTGTAGCTCTACCATTTCCAACACATGATCTCAAAAATACCATGGTCCTCTGGATTATATCTTGGGGTGTTTTTATAAGCCAGTCCTATAAGTAGTACACATTATTTCCATACAAATTACATAGAACAGAACTCAGTCATGTTGTCATATCGAACTGCATGGAGACTGTAGTTCAGCTACATTCTGAAAACGAGGGGGACACAGGCAAACCAATTATTAATTGTTCTTTTGGTTTTTACATATACAAGGTCTTCTCTCACATTTAACACACTCATCTCCATACAATGGTTGTAGAGTCCTATCCTGTCACCTGGCATCCAGGTGAATCCCAGATTCTCTGAGAGAGAAGACAAGATACTGATAGAGACAAACTTCAGAAGTATGTGTTTCTTATCATATTTAGCCACATGTCAACTAGAAAGACAAGCTGTCTTCCCACACCCACTTAGTGGTGGTATAGTACCAGGATATAACATTATAGAGAAGCTGGAAACACATATTTATGCCATTATATATTCAAACTGGAAGAGCAATTACACTGTCTATGGAATTTTTCCATTATGATATTCCCAGTCATGTTTTTAGATCTATGTCATTTTATTTAAAAAATTGTTTTTAAAAATACATTTGTAATATAATTATTGTATAGGCTCACCAACATAAATAATTTTGGTCAAAAATAGTTTTAAATACATAACTTACTTTTAGTGCAGCTTTTAATCCCAGAAGTTCTGTTTGGCTGACAATACAAAGTCAACCTTGAACAACTAAAAAGATGAATTTGTCTTCTACCTATGGGCTGAAGACTGTGGTGGGCAGTTTGGGGGTTTTTTTGTTTCTTTGGTTTTTTTTTTTTTTTTTTTGTGGTGGGCAGTTTAAGAGGAAAAATCAGGTAATCAGTGATGGGCATGTTAGTTTTGAAATATGTGTTAAATCCATGAAATGATATTAAAATGGCAGTTAGATTTATGAGTGTGGAATTTCAGAGAGGAAATATGACAAGATATGTAAATTTTTTTTATTTTTTTTTATTTTTTCAGCATAACAGTATTCATTATTTTTGCACCACACCCAGTGCTCCATGCAATCCGTGCCCTCTACAATACCCACCACCTGGTGCCCCCAACCTCCCACCCCCCCCCTTCAAAATTCTCAGATCGTTTTTCAGAGTCCATAGTCTCTCATGGTTCACCTCCCCTTCCAATTTCCCTCAACTCCCTTCTCCTCTCCATCTCCCCTTGTCCTCCATGCTATTTGTTATGCAACACAAATCAGTGAAACCATATGATAATTGACTCTCTCTGCTTGACTTATTTCACTCAGCATAATCTCTTCCAGTCCCGTCCATGTTGCTACAAAACTTGGGTATTCATCCTTTCTTTTTTCTTTTCTTTTTCTTTTTTTTTTTTTTTTTTTACAGCTTTATAAACATATATTTTTATCCCCAGGGGTACAGGTCTGCGAATCGCCAGGTTCATCAGCAAATAGATGGTATCCAACATCAAGAGGATAATGCATTCATGAAAAAATGTGATGTAGATGGGGAAAAAAATGGCAGCCAAGAACTGAGTCCTGATGCCTTCCAACATAAAACAGATTGGAAAAGTTACAAAGGAGAGGGAAAAGGAGCAATTGATGAGGTATACCTGCATTTATCATATTTATTGGAAACAAGTGAAAAAAATTTTTCAATAGGCAGGAAAAGTTATATAAAATAATATTGATAGATCAAGAAGCAAGAATTTGATATTAACCATTTGATATAGTACATGTAGTTTTCTTTTTTTAAGATTTTATTTATTTACTTGAGAGAGAGGGGATAGGGGGAGGGACAGAGGGAGAGGGACAGCAGAGCCTCTGCTGTGTGTGGATGCCAACATGGGACTCAATCCCACAACCCTGAGATCATGACCTGAACTGAAATCAAGAGTCAGACACTTAACTGACTAAGCCACTCAGATATGCCAGTATATGGAGTTCTAAATAGTATGCTTTAATTAAATAGTAGGACAAATGTTGATTGGACAAAATGAGGGGATATGTAGAACAAGATAAATTGTTTTTTTTTAAGATGAAAAAAATAATACTATTTTCTTTTGGTGATATAAGTAATTATGTAGAGAGAGAAAAAAAAAGGAATTGTAGGAGATATTGGGATAATGTTGTTGAGTCTGAGACCAAATAAGATCTAATTTAAAAATGAAGGGATTAGGGACGCCTGGGTGGCTCAGTTGGTTAAGCAGCTGCCTTCGGCTCAGGTCATGATCCCAGCGTCCTGGGATCGAGTCCCACATCGGGCTCCTTGCTTGGCAGCGAGCCTGCTTCTCCCTCTGCCTCTGCCTGCCACTCTGTCTGCCTGTGCTCACTCTCGCTTCTCTCTCTATGACAAATAAATAAATAAAATCTTTAAAAAAAAAAAAATGAAGGGATTAAAATGAGAACAGACATCTCACCAAAGATGATGTACAGTTGACAAATAAGCATGTGAAAAGATGTTCAATGTCATATGTCATATGTCATAGGGAATTGCAGATTAAATCAACAAAGAGATATTACTACACACCTACTAGAATAGCAAAAATCTAAAACACTGACCAACCAAATGATTGTGAAGATATTGAATAATAATAACTCTCAGTCTTTGCTGATGGGAACACCACGTGGTACAGCAACTTTTAAAGATGCTCTGGCAGTTTCAACAAAGCTAAGCATAGTTTACCATAAGATCCGCAATCTCACTCCTAGATTTTTACCCAAACGAAGTGTAAATCTCTATACACACACAAACCTGCAAAGAATGTTTATAGCAGCTTTATTCATATTTACCAAAACTTAGAAACTAATAAGATTTTATGTATAATACTGCATATAGGACATTATGCATTTGTCAAAATCCATAGAACTAAACAACGCAAGGAATGAATGCTTATGTCAACTATGGACCTTAGTTAATAATTATGTATTGACAGTGTTTCATTAATTATAACATGGATTAGTGGGTACTAATGCAAGATGTTAATAATAGAAAATGTGGGGAGGTGGTGAGAGTGTATATAAAAACTGTAATTTCTGCAAATTTTTCTGGAAACTTAAAACTCCTATAAGAATTGCTATCCCAGGATGAAAAAAATCAACAGAATTATAAAAATACTAAAAATAAATGGAGGGTTTATTTTCTGATACAAGAAGAGATCTTTGTTAACAGGTAGGATATTAGCATATTCAGGTATAGATGCTAATTGATGATAAGATGTTAGGTAGGAAGATGGAAATTATGTTCTATTGTCTCAAATTCTTAGTAGAAAAACAGAAAAAGTTTTAATCATGGAGTGAGGATATTTAAGTATTAGTTTTGAGATGAGAAGAAAGATTATATGAAATAATCTGTTAAGAGAGTAGAAAAATCGATGTGTTAGGAAAGTGTAAGATAATTGCAGGGCAATTAAAGGCCTAGTTGACATCAGTGGTTTTAATTTTAAAACAAGACCAGTCAATGTGATTTTAATATGAAGCGTTTTTTTCCTTTCCTCCAGACTTACTCAGATGTATTTTACATGTGTAGAATAGACAAACATTAGATGTAACCAGAGTTGTGGTTTTGCAAGGGAAATATGATAAAATGTGTGGGGGATATGGAAGAAATGTATGAGAGAGAGTACTTTTAATGCATTACCATATGTATTAGTCTGTTATGACTGCCATAACTGAATATCACAGATTGGGTGGCTTAAACAATAGGAATGTTTTTGTTTGATTGTTTGTTTTCACAGCTCTAGAGGCCAGAAGTCCAAGACTGAGGTGTTTGTCAGGGTTGGGTTCTCCTAAGGCCTCTCTCACAATTTAGCCAATTCTTTAAGTTTTTTGCCACTTTGTGACAAGGGTCACTTTTATTCTAGTTTACAATAACATATTCCATATTTCCATCTCAGGTTTGACCAGAATCCCCTCTAATGTCCTTAGATCTTCCAGTAGTCTCAAGATCATCTAGGCTTTTTCTTTTTTTCCCCCACCTCCTTTTAAGATTTTTATTTATTTATTTTGAGAAAGAGAGAGTGCATGTGTGTGAGCTGGGGGGTGGGGGCAGAATGAGTGGGAGAGAGAGAGAATCTCTAGCAGACTCCTTGTTGAGTCCATGTGAGCTCAATCCTATGATTGTGAAATCATGACCTGAAGTGAAATCAAAGAGTCAAATGCTTAACCAACTGAGCCACTTAGGTGCCCCTAGACTTTTCTAATATGCAACTGAAATTCATCTAGCTTGTACCCATGCCAAAGCCACTGCCATATTTTTAGGCATTTATTTCAACAGAACTCTACTTCTCAGTGCCAAAATCTGTCTTAGTTTGCTAGGGCTGCCATAACCAAAATATCACAGACCATGTGGCTTAAACAATACAAATGTATTTCCTCAGAATTCTGGAGGTGATCTCTCTGCTTTACTTCAGCTCACCAGTATCTCTCAGAGAAGAGCTTATACACTTGTCTGGGGCATCAATTTTTGCAACTGCCCAATGGGAGGGTGTTGCCAGATTGCCTGGCTCTGGTAGCCAAAAGAGTTTATGCTTGAGGTCTCACAAGGTTCTATATTTTGCATACTTTTGAAAGCTTCTTTCTAAGGTCTGGCTTCTAATCAGCTTGAACCTAGGTGTTGAGATCCTTCCCTTAGAGACCTTGACAGGTCATTGAACATCCTTAACTATTGGGAGCTGTTAAAAATATAATAGGCTGCTTGGGCAAGCATGAAGTTTTGAGAGCTAACAAAGAGCTAGAACAGGATTTTGAAAAAAAAAATGCTTATCTCTTAAAAGAAGCCACTCCCTCAAGAATGGGAGAGGTGGTTTTTCCATCTGTTGTAAAGAAACTAAGGGTTCCTGGGTGGCACAGTAAATTAAACATCTGACTCTTGGTTTCAGCTCACCTCATGATCTCAGGGTCATGAGATCAAGCCCCACACTGGGCTCCACACTCAGCACAGAGTCTGCTTAAGTTTCTGGGCTTTATGTCCACCTGCTTCTGCCTCTCCCCATCCCCCCATGCTCGCTCACACATTCTTGCTCACACATTTTCTCTCTAAAATAAATAAATAAATCTTAATAAAAAAGTAAATAAATCAGCAGAGACAGTGAAGCAAATGAAGAAATTCAGGAATATGTCCCAAATAAAAGAGCAAGATAAAAATTCAAGAAAAAAAAGCTTAGTTAATGGAGATAAGTGACTTACTTGATAAAGAGTTCAAAGTAAAGGTCATAAATATGCTTAATGAACTGGAAAGAAGAATGGATTAAAACAGTGAGAACTTGAAAGGAGAGATGAAAAATATAAGAAAGTACCAAATATAAGTCATAGAGTGAAGAATGCAGTAACTGAACTGGAAAGTTCATGAGAGTAGTTCAGTAGCAGATTAGATGAAGAAAGGATCAGTGAACTCTACGAAGATGAGGCAGTGGAACTCACCATCAAAGCAGAAAAAAAAAAAAAAAGAATAAAAAAAAAAAAAAAAGAAAGGTGATAGCTTAAGGGACCTCAGGCACAACATCAGATGGACTAACATTCACATGATAAGGCTCCCAGACAGGAGAGAAAGGGGAAGAAATCTTATTTGAAGAATCAATGGCTAGGGGGCCCTGGGTGGCTCAATGGGTTAAAGCCTCTGCTCAGGTCATGATCTCAGGGTCCTGGGATTGAGCCCCGTATTGGGCTCTCTGCTCAGCAGGGAGTCTGCCTCCCTTCCTCTCTCTCTGCCTGCCTCTCTGCCTACTTATGATCTCTGTCTGTCAAATGAATAAATACAATCTTAAATTAAAAAAAAAAAAAAGAAACAATGGCTAAAAACCCCTAACTGAGGGAAGGAAGGGGTATCCAGATCCCGAAGCCCAGAGAGTTCCAAATACGATGAATCTAATGAGCCTCACACCAAGACACATTATAATTAAAATGTCAAAAGTGAAAGACAAGGAGAGAATCTTAAAATCAGCAAGAAAAAACAGCTTGTTATGTAGAAGGGAACATACTCTCATAAGACTATCAGCAGGTTTTTTAGCAGAAACTTTGTAATCCAAAAGGGAGTAGCAAAATACATTCAAAGCACTGAAAGAAAAACAGACAAACAAGCAACCAAAAACTTCTACATTCTACTCAACAATGCTATCATTCAGAATTGAAAGAAAAACCAAGAGATTTTCAGACAAGCAGAAACAAGTTTTCCTTTCTAAACAAAGGGGAAAGGAAGGGGAAATTTATCTGGAAGATCTTTGTTTATTTAAAAAAATACAGAATGTCAGAAATAGATATTTGCCTGCTCTGGGCAGCACAGGCATATACTTTCTCTCTTTCATTTAAGATGTTTACCAAATTCTCTGATTTCATACTTCCTTTTAGTCTGCAGATGATTATTTTGTCCTACTCAAAGGATCATGCCCATCAGACATATTGATAGGTAGGAAGTAAGATTAAAATCTGGGAGACTTTAGAGATATGCTGTCAGGCTCTGAAGAGAAAATCTCAGGCTCTTTAAATGCTATAATAACTATCATGTGAAAAACAAGTCAATTTTCCTTGTATCTGCTAGCATTCAGAGAGATGCATGCCTTTTGGTGGATTTTGGTAGATTTCCTGTGGATTTTGAGTGCAAAATATAACATTTTGGGTGTATTTCTGGGACCTTTTTTACTAAGGGAACTCAAAGTCAGCCTGTTTTGTTAGGCCCCTGTTAAAGAAGGCTTTACACGCTGTTCAGACTGCATTGCAGTTCCTGTCTTTAACTCTTTTAACCAAGAATATCCAATCAGTTTGGGAAGCTCTGTGGATCCAATAGCACAATTTTATAGGATAAACACTGGAGGAACTTACAGATTTTAGGACACACGTTTATATATTAGTAAATAACTTTTTTCTTTCGAAAAGCTACTCTTAATTTGCAGAAGTTTCCTATACAAATTGAATGCCTCATCATAAAGGCAAATGACATGAATGTAAAGTACCTGTCATCTGATATGTGTTACATGATTTTCTGAACCATATTATGTATCATATTTAAAGAATGTTCCATCCTCAAATCAGTTATATTTTCATGTCTATGCAGCTTTTTCTCTAGCTCTCTATGTAAGAGTGGGGATTATCAGATTCTAAAATCATCCTTTGACATATTTTTATGCATTGATTTATTTTTAATCTTTCACACTAGAAAGGAAGCTTCATGAGAGCAAGAACTCTGTCTTGGTTATTACTCTGTTACCCATAACTAGAAACATATTGGCACACAGGAATTAAATTTAAGATATATATATTTTTGAAGGACTGTGAAAGGGGATTACCTAAAATTGATGTTCTGGATCTAGAGAGTCTCTCCCATTTTAATTTCTCTACCAATCTCTCCTTCAAATCTCCATTGCTCTTTTTAACACATTTATTTGGTAATAGCTTTGAGTCATTCTGTTTTGGAGCAGCTGGGTTGCTTAGCTCCTTAAGAGTCTGACTCTTGGGTTTGGCTCAGGTGGTGATCCCAGGCTCCTGGGATTGAGCCCAGCATTGGGCTCCACTCAGGGAGTCTGCTTGAGGATTCTCTCTCCATTTTCCTCTGTCCTCCCCCACCCATGTTTTCACATTCTCTCAAGTAAGTAAGTAAATAAATACATCTTTTTAAAAAAAGTCATTCTGTTCTGCTTAATGTAGTAACGAGGGGGGAAACTCTAGGAGACAATAATAAAAGAAACAATGACTGGCTCTTTCTCTAGATGGAGTATTTCTATCATCTTCTAAGCATCAAATAAGAATAAATAGATAAAATGCTTTACATAAATATTTTCACATTTCTCTCATCATTATGCAACTTAGGCAATTTATCTATAATTCCTGATATACTAATATTTTATAGTACTATTAATATTCAGTTTTAACAGTTTCACCCTTTATGAAATTGCCTTAGGTCGCAATTTACATGGCTTGTGTAGAGTAATTAATTAACCAGCTGCTTTTGAATCCGTATCACATTATTTGACTTTATAACCTCTAATAATGATGATTCTATTACCAACCATGAAAAATCTTTTCTCTAGGCCTAATTTTGCATTTACTGAAATTTACTCTAACCCTTCATTATTGTATTATAGTATACTGTATGAAGAAACAAAATATAAATTTTTGTTGTGTTTTTAGTAATAATGATAAAGCCTTTTTCAAATTATGTAGTCAAAGGGCCCCAACAGCATTTTTAACAGAGAAAAAAAGCCAGTCTGCTAGAATATGATATCATATTCAAACAGCTCCTAGAATTTTCTTTCAGTATGTTCTGAAATACTGGCCTTATTGCTTTTTTCTCAGCCATGGTGATTTTTTTCAACCAGGGCATTCATGTCCATTTAACAATATCTAAAATCAAATTGAGTTCACAAGGAGTCCTGTCACATGGCTTGCATTGTTCTTCTGATACTTCTGTAGCCATACCTATAGTAAACTAGAACCAAAGCATCAATAATGATATTAAATAGCGTGTTTTTTTGTGTGAGCTCACAATGTACCAGATGCTGTAAGACATTTTACATTAATCATTTTATTACAATACCTACTATGAAATAGATATTAATATCATCTGCATAATTTAGGGAAGTTTCAGAGGCTGTGATCACATAGCTGACAAGTCATATAAATATCATTAAAACTCAGAAGTAACTCTGTGCTCTATAATTATGCCAACCATTTACAGCCAGGATGAGATATAGGTGTCCAAGGATTCATTTATATATAACCAAATCTGATTCTTAATTGTGGCCCTTGAAAATATCAGTGACATAATAAATCTTGTTTAATGAAAGGAAACATTTAATGAAAAGAAACCTGTATCTGGGCAACTCAAGTGTTAAGCACATAATAGTAATGACACTGTTGTTGATTTTTATTTAACAAAATGATTTGTACTTTGTTATTTACACATATGACAGGCTAAAATTTTCCATCATTCATTGAGTCTGGCTAAATCACTACATTCATACTAACAATTGTATAGTACAGATTTGATTATTACTGTCATGATTAATCACAGTATACATGGCATTTTTAAGAATGCTTGGAAAATGTTCTGGTGCACAGATTAGTCTCTTTTGGTACAGTGTTTAGTATCTTTCAAATTTCTAGTTACTGCATGAGGGCAGTAGCTAGTATCTCCTGAGAACTGACGTCTTGACTTCATTGCCGGCATTCCTATACAGCATGAGGGTGTTTGCAATAATTAGATGTGATCCAATCAATACTCAGAGGCTTCAGTGATTCTAACAAAAAATAATTATCATTAAAGATATAAACATTGGAATGGCTAATTTTACATATTTCATTCCTGTCCTGCTTGGTCACCTCCAAAAAGTGAAATCTTTTTTTTTTTTTTTTTTTTTTCCCTGTCTGGAAAAATTACTCTTGGGGAAAAAAAAAATCATATAAATACACAGATCATTATGTCTATATTGGATGAGATTCTCCAATTACGTATTTCTAGTTAGCTCTATTTCACATTTATCAATGCCATCTTCACTTTCACTGGGTACTATGAAGACATCATTTCCAGCCATTAAATAATATTACCTCACATCCTCATTTTTTGGAAGAATATTTTCACTATTTCCTTGTTTTGACCAAATTGTGGTTCTTTTGTGTGGGCCCTGTTTCCCTGGGGCTGCTCAATGTGCTAGCCCTGTGTAGTGAATTCTTGGATGCTGATAGTGTTCACACTACCTCATTGCTGCTTCCATCCCTTTGTCTTATCTACTATTCATTATGCTACTGGAGAACTGACATCTGCCTCCTCACCATTGACCTGCATTTTGAAGACTTTAATATGTGGCTTATCTTCTTTTTACACAAAAATTCCAAGGAGCTTTTGCTCATAGGAACATACCTTCTTCCACCTATCACTCACAATTTCTTGACCATCCCACTGTTAACTTTGTTCTTATCATACCTTGCTAAGAATGCTCCACACACATTCCTTGCAGTGAGGACAAATGCAGATAATGTTCTCCTTGTAACATTTTATAAAGTACTCCAGTAGAAAGCCAAACAAATGGAGGAAAAAACTCCCAAATATCCGGCTTGAACTGAGAGGTAAGGAAAGAGATTTAAAAAACCAAAAAACAGTGTTTTTCCTAACAGTTACTGCAAATTATACTGTAATTTTAGGACTCAAAATAGTAATTATTAAGCCTCTAATATATTAACACTTTCAATTTTACCAACACAATTGCTTGGTTATGTGTTTCTTATTCACTGAAATGCTCTAATTTTGAAATCTTAGACTCTAACATTATACCTGGCAATTGGCATCATATTTTTTCACCCTCTTATTCATGGATTCATAGTTCACCATATTTCCAAAGACGTTTTTGACATTCAGACTCTTTAGCTTGTTTTAACCACTTATTTGAGTGTTCTTGGGCTGCTTACTTAATTCTTTGTGTTTGAGGTATTTCATCTGTAAAATGAGTTAATGGCATCAGCTTTATGATTGAATAAGAACAGTTCTTACTGTTTCTGGCAAACAAAGATTACAAAGTAATTCTTAGCTATTCCCATTAATTATACAATTAATATCATCTTATTATTCTATTATTTTTTTATATGTTCTTGAAATTAGTCCTTTCCTCATGTCTTCTCCTTCCTTAACTGAGATTCTTCAGTGTTTACATTCTTTCTTCCCTGTATGTTCAACTGCTCTGTTCACTTTGCCTTTTCCTGGAGTCACGTAGCAAAAAGCCAATAATACTTTAATCCCATAATCACATTCTCTGTTTTCTGTTTGTTTATCTAGCCTATTAAAAAATACCTTTATTATGAGTCTTGTCAAATACTTCACTATGGGGGTGCCTGGTTGGCTCAGTTGGTTAAGTGTCTGCCTTCGGCTCAGGTCATGATCCCAGGGTCATGGGATCAAACTCCTGGAGCCCCTCTTGGGCTCCCTGATCAGTGGGGGGCCTGCTTCTCCCTCTCCCTGTGCAGCTCCCCCTCTTTGTGCCCTCTTGTACTCTCTCTCTGTCAAGTTAATAAAATCTTAAAAAATACTTCACTACATGCATTATGGAATGTATATCACTTCCATTCACTGAAAGAAAACTGCTGAATGCAGTTTGCAAGTAGCTTGTTACAAACATCTTTATGACAAGTCTTTTAAACACTACATGCACTACAAAATGGGTATTCCTTCCATTTATTGAAAAACACTGCTGAACCCAGAGTGCAAAGAGCTTCCTAGAAGGATCTTTATATTAAAAATCTTTTTAAAAAATCTTGGTCCCCCCCTTTTTTATTGTCATTTTAGAAAAAAAAAATCACTGAAGAATAAGTTTGTACAATTTCTTTGAATTTATTTTATCTTTTCAGGTATAATTGACACATAACATTAGTTTCAACTTTACAACATATTGATTCAATATTTGTATATATTGTGAAGTAATCAACACAGTAAGTATAGTTACCATCTGATGTTCTCTGTTTCTATACCCACAGTCCTGAGTGCTGCTGAAGAAAACTCACAAACAAAAATTACTTAGAGTCATTAGAAATTCATGGTTCCACTGGGATACCTGGGTGGCTTAGTTGGTTAAGCTTCTGCCTTCTGCTCAGGTCAGAATCCCGGGGTCCTAGGATCAAGTCCTGCTTCAGGCTCCCTGCTCCTTCCTCTGTCCTTCCTCCCTGCTCATGCACTCTCTCTTTCTCTCATTCTCACTCTCAAATAAATAAATAAATAAAATCTTTATATTAAAAAAAATAAATTCATGGTTGCCAATATTGGCTGTTACTTCAACACTCTTTGGCAATTCTATTATAGGTCACTACTCATCACTTTCATTATTCCCTTTAGTGGCTATTAAAAATCTTCACTGAGCTCCTGAAGTCCCCTTTACCACCTTTACCCACCTCCCCCATTATCGAGAGATGATCTTGCTTCTTACTTCAAAATATAATATAAAAACAATTAGATACGAGCTTCCTGTATTTCCTAACATCTCCCATTATAAATTTATCTACACTTGATCTCATGGATATTTCCTGTTTTCCCTGAGATGGAAGAATATCTGCCCCTCCACTACTGAGATCTAAGCCATCCACCTGGTTTTATTTCTTTTTTTTTTAAATTTTTTTAATTTTTTATAAACATATATTTTTATCTCCAGGGGTACAGGTCTGTGAATCTCCCAGTTTACACACTTCATAGCACTCACCATAGCACATACCCTCCCCAATGTCCATAACCCCACCCCCCCTCTCCCAACCCCCCTCCTCCCATCAACCCTCAGTTTGTTTTGTGAGATTAAGAGTCACTTATGGTTTGTCTCCCTCCCAATCCCATCTTGTTTCATTTACTCTTCTCCTACCCCCTTAACCCCCCATGTTGCATCTCCTCTCCCTCATATCAGGGAGATCATATGATAGTTGTCTTTCTCCGATTGACTTATTTCGCTAAGCATGATACCCTCTAGTTCCATCCACGTCATCGCAAATGGCAAGATTTCATTTCTTCTGATGGCTGCATAGTATTCCATTGTGTATATATACCACATCTTCTTTATCCATTCGTCTGTTGATGGACATCTAGGTTCTTTCCATAGTTTGGCTATTGTAGACATTGCTGCTATAAACATCCAGGTGCACATGCCCCTGCGTATCACTGCGTTTGTATCTTTAGGGTAAATACCCAGCAGTGCAATTGCTGGGTCATAGGGCAGTTCTATTTTCAACATTTTGAGGAACCTCCATGCTGTTTTCCAGAGTGGTTGCACCAGCTTGCATTCCCACCAACAGTGTAGGAGGGTTCCCCTTTCTCTGCATCCTCGCCAGCATCTGTCATTTCCTGACTTGTTAATTTTAGCCATTCTGACTGGTGTGAGGTGATATCTCATTGTGGTTTTGATTTGTATTTCCCTGATGCCGAGGGATATGGAACACTTTTTCATGTGTCTGTTGGCCATCTGGATGTCTTCTTTGCAGAAATGTCTGTTCATGTCTTCTGCCCATTTCTTGATTGGATTATTTGTTCTTTGGGTGTTGAGTTTGCTAAGTTCTTTATAGATTTTGGACACTAGCCCTTTATCTGATATGTCATTTGCAAATATCTTCTCCCATTCTGTCAGTTGTCTTTTGGTATTGTTAACTGTTTCCTTTGCTGTGAAAAAGCTTTTGATCTTGATGAAATCCCAATAGTTCATTTTTGCTAATGCTTCCCTTGCCTTTGGCGATGTTCCTAGGAAGATGTTGCTGCGGCTGAGGTCGAAGAGGTAGCTGCCTGTGTTCTCCTCAATGATTTTGATGGATTCCTTTCTCACATTGAGGTCCTTCATCCATTTTGAGTCTATTTTCGTGTGTGGTGTAAGGAAATGGTCCAATTTCATTTTTCTGCATGTGGCTGTCCAATTTTCCCAACACCATTTATTGAAGAGGCTGTCTTTTTCCCATTGGACATTCTTTCCTGCTTTATCGAAGATTAGTTGACCATAGAGTTGAGGCTCTCTATTAGAGAGCTCTCTAGAATAGAGGGCTCTCTATTCTGTTCCATTGATCTATGTGTCTGTTTTTGTGCCAGTACCATGCTGTCTTGATGATGACAGCTTTGTAATAGAGCTTGAAGTCCGGAATTGGGATGCCACCAACTTTGGCTTTCTTTTTCAATATTCCTTTGGCTATTCGAGGTCTTTTCTGGTTCCATATAAATTTTAGGATTATTTGTTCCATTTCTTTGAAAAAAATGGATGGTACTTGATAGGAATTGCATTAAATGTGTAGATTGCTTTAGGTAGCATAGACATTTTCACAATATTTATTCTTCCAATCCAGGTGCATGGAACATTTTTCCATTTCTTTGTGTCTTCCCCAATTTCTTTCATGAGTACTTTATAGTTTTCTGAGTATAGATTCTTAGCCTCTTTGGTTAGGTTTATTCCTAGGTATCTTATAGTTTTGGGTGCAATTATAAATGGGATTGACTCCTTAGTTTCCCTTTCTTCTTCCTTGTTGTTGGTGTAGATAAATGCAACTGATTTCTGTGCATTGATTTTATATCCTGACACTTTACTGAATTCCTGTACAAGTTCTAGCAGTTTTGGAGTGGAGTCTTTTGGGATTTCACATATAGTATCATATCATCTGCAAAGAGTGATAGTTTGACTTCTTCTTTGCCGATTTGGATGCCTTTAATTTCCTTTTGTTGTCTGATTGCTGAGGCTAGGACTTCTAGTACTATGTTGAATAGCAGTGGTGATAACGGACATCCCTGCCGTGTTCCTGACCTTAGCGGAAAAGCTTTCAGTTTTTCTCCATTGAGAATGATATTTGCGGTGGGTTTGTCAGAGATGGCTTTGATAATATTGAGGTATGTGCCCTCTATCCCTACACTTTGAAGAGGTTTGATCTGGAAGGGACGCTGTACTTTGTCAAATGCTTTTTCAGCATCTATGGAGAGTATCATATGGTTCTTGTTCTTTCTTTTATTAATGTGTTGTATCACATTGATTGATTTGCGGATGTTGAACCAACCTTGCAGCCCTGGAATAAATCCCACTTGGTCGTGGTGAATAATCCTTTTAATGTACTGTTGAATCCTATTGGCTAGTATTTTGGCGAGAATTTTTGCATCTGTGTTCATCAAGGATATTGGTCTGTAGTCCTCTTTTTTGATGGGATCCTTGTCTGGTTTTGGGATCAAGGTGATGCTGGCCTCATAAAATGAGTTTGGAAGTTTTCCTTCCATTTCTATTTTTTGGAACAGTTTCAGGAGAATAGGAATTAGTTCTTCTTTAAATGTTTGGTAGAATTCCCCCGGGAAGCCGTCTGGCCCTGGGCTTTTGTTTGTTTGGAGATTTTTGATGACAATTTCAATCTCCTTACTGGTTATGGGTCTGTTCAGGCCTTCTATTTCTTCCTGGTTCAGTTGTGGTAGTTTATATGTCTCTAGGAATGCATCCATTTCGTCCAGATTGTCAAATTTGTTGGCATAGAGTTGCTCGTAGTATGTTCTCATAATCATCTGTATTTCTTTGGTGTTAGTTGTGATCTCTCCTCTTTCATTCATGATTTAGGTCCTTTCTCTTTTCTTTTTGATAAGTCTGGCCAGGGGTTTATCAATCTTATTAATTCTTTCAAAGAACCAGCTCCTAGTTTTGTTGATTTGTTCTATTGTTTTTTTGGTTTCTATTTCATTGATTTCTGTTCTGATCTTTATGATTTCTCTTCTCCTGCTGGGTTTAGGGTTTCTTTCTTGTTCTTTTTCCAGCTCCTTTAGGTGTAGGTTTAGGCTGTGTACCTGAGACCTTTCTTGTTTCTTGAGAAAGGCTTGTACCACTATATATTTTCCTCTCAGGACTGCCTTTGTTGTGTCCCACAGATTTTGAACCATTGTGTTTTCATTATCATTTGTTTCCATGAATTTTTTAATTCTTCTTTAATTTCCTGGTTGACCCATTCATTCTTTAGAAGGATGCTGTTTAGTCTCCATGTATTTGGGTTCTTTCCAAATTTCCTCTTGTGATTGAGTTCTAGCTTCAGAGCATTGTGGTCTGAAAAGATGCAGGGAATGATCCCAATCTTTTGATACCAGTTGAGACCTGATTTAGGACCAAGGATGTGATCTATTCTGGAGAATGTTCCATGTGCACTAGAGAAGAATGTGTATTCTGTTGCTTTGGGATGAAATGTTCTGAATATATCTGTGATGTCCATCTGGTCCAGTGTGTCATTGAAGGCCTTTATTTCCTTGTTGATCTTTTGCTTGGATGATCTGTCCATTTCAGTGAGGGGAGTGTTAAAGTCCCCTACTATTATTGTATTATTGTTGATGTGTTTCTTTGATTTTGTTATTAATTGGTTTATATAGTTGGCTGCTCCCACGTTAGGGGCATAGATATTTATAATTGTTAGATCTTCTTGTTGGACAGTTCCTTTGAGTATGATAGAGTGTCCTTCCTCATCTCTTATTATTTGGCTTATTATTTATCTCTTATTATTTATTGGCTTAAAATCTAATTGATCTGATATAAGGATTGCCACTCCTGCTTTCTTCTGATGTCCATTAGCATGGTGAATTCTTTTCCACCCCCTCACTTTAAATCTGGAGGTGTCTTCGGGTTTAAAATGAGTTTCTTGTAGGCAACATAGAGATGGGTTTTGTTTTTTTTATCCATTCTGATACCCTGTGTCTTTTGATTGGGGCATTTAGTCCATTAACATTCAGGGTAACTATTGAGAGATATGAATTTAGTGCCATTGTATTGCCTGTAAGGTGACTGTTATTGTATATTGTTTCTGTTCCTTTCTGTTCTACTACTTTTAGGCTCTCTCTTTGCTTAGAGGACCCCTTTCAATATTTCCTGTAGAGCTGGTTTCGTGTTTGCAAATTCTTTCAGTTTTTGTTTGTCCTGGAAACTTTTAATCTCTCCTTCTAGTTTCAATGATAGCCTAGCTGGATATAATATTCTTGGCTGCATGTTTTTCTCGTTTAATGCTCTGAATATATCATGCCAGCTCTTTCTGGCCTGCCAGGTCTCTGTGGATAAGTCCGCTGCCAATCTAATATTTTAACCATTGTACGTTACAGACTTCTTTTCCCGGGCTGCTTTCAGGATTTTCTCTTTGTCACTAAGACTTGTAAATTTTACTATTAGGTGACGGGGTGTGGACCTGTTCTTACTGATTTTGAGGGGGTTCTCTGAACCTCTGGATTTTGATGCTTTTTTCCTTTGCCATATTGGGGAAATTCTCTCCAATAATTCTCTCCAATATACCTTCTGCTCCCCTCTCTCTTTCTTCTTCTTCTGGAATCCCAATTCTAATGTTGTTTCATCTTATGGTGTCACTTATCTCTCGAATTCTCCCCTTGTGGTCCAGTAGCTGTTTGTCCCTCTTTTGCTCAGCTTCTTTACTCTGTGTCATTTGGTCTTCTATATCGCTAATTCTTTCTTCTGCCTCATTTATCCTAGCAGTGAGAGCCTCCATTTTTTATTGCACCTCATTGATAGCTTTTTTGATTTCAACTTGGTTAGATTTTAGTTCTTTTATTTTTCCAGAAAGGGCTTTTATATCTCCCGAGAGTGTTTCTCTAATATATCCATGCCTTTTTCGAGCCCGGCTAGAACCTTGAGAATCGTCATTCTGAACTCTATATCTGACATATTACCAATGTCTGTATTGATTAGGTCCCTAGCCTTTGGTACTGCTTCTTGTTCTTTTTTTTGTGGTGAATTTTTCCGCCTTGTCATATTGTCCAGATAAGAGTATATGAAGGAGCAAGTAAAATACTAAAAGGGTGGCAACAACCCCAGGAAAATATGCTTTAGCCAAATCAGAAGAGATCCCAAATCGTGAGGGGGAAGAAAGGTTCAGAAAGAGGTTCAGAAAGCTAAAACAAAAAACAAAAACAATTAAAAAAAAAGAAAACGAATAAAGAAATAATATAAAAAAGAAAAAATATATATATATATTAGATAAAATTGTTAAAAAACGTTAAAAAAGAAAAGGGAAAAGTTAAAAAAAATTAGCAGAAGAAGAGAAAAAATATTGAAAAAAAATTAAATTAACTGCAAGGCTAAAGAATCATGGGGAGAAAGCCATGAGTTCTGTGCTTTGCTTTCTCCTCCTCTGGAATTTCACTGCTCTCCTTGGTATTGAAACTGCAGTCCTTGGTAGGTGAACTTGGTCCTGGCTGGGTTTCTTGTTGCTCTTCTGGGGGAGGGGCCTGTTGTAGTGATTCTCAAGTGTCTTTGCCCCAGGCGGAATTGCACCATCCTTACCAGGGGCCGGGCTGAGTAATCTGCTCGGGTTTGCTTTCGGGAGCTTTTGTTCCCTGAACACTTTCCGTAGAGTTCCTGAGGATGGGAATGAAGATGGCGGTCTCCCAGTCTCTGGCCCAGAGGAGCCGAGAGCCCGGGGCCCCACTCCTCAGTATGCCCTCAGAGAACAGCGCTCAATTATCCCATCACCCTGGCCTCCGGCTGCGCTCCGAGCTGACCGAGCCTGTGACTGGTTCAAGGTAACCCCAAGTTTAGAGCTCAGTGCTCGGCTCTCTCTGTAGCCGGCTTCCCTGTTCTAATACCTGCAAGCTCTGCGACACTCAGATACCCCTGATCCTTCTGTGACCCTGCGGAACCTGAGGCCATGCTGACCCCGCATGGGCTTCACCCTGGTTAAGCCTCTGGAGCAATGTCCCTCAGCGGAATAGACTTTTAAAAGTCCTGATTTTGTGCTCCGTTGCTCCGCCGCTTGCCGGGAGCCGGCCCCCCCCACCCCGGCAGTCTATCTTCCCGTCACTTTGGATTCACTTCCCCGCCAGTTCTACCTTTCAGAAAGTGGTTGATTTTCTGTTTCTAGAATTGCTGTTTTTCTCTTCGATCTCCCGTTGGATTTGTAGGTGTTTGCAATCTTTAGATAAGCTATCTAGCTGATCTCCCGCTACCTGAAGTAGTCTCAGCCAGCTACTTCTCCGCCATCTTGACTCCTCCCCCCCACCTGTTTTTTTTTTTTATCCTGGCCTTTCCTATGTCTTCTGGGAAGCTACTTTATCACTCATGTTTGATTCTTTGTCTCAGAATAAACAGACTCCAATGTGTTACATTAAGACAAAAAGAAAAGAAAAACCATTTAACTATGTCTCCTTCAAACTCTTGTTCCTTTCTGGTAGAGCCAGACTCTCAGCCACTAAAGTCTGTCCTTGTTGTCCTCATTTTCACAGGATTGATCTGCACTTCATTTCTTATCATTTTGGTTACTATTCACTAAATCTACTTTGGTAAATGAGCTTACTGAAGCAATATTTATAATGATCACTAACCTGTGATAAGCATCATGGAATCTATATATTTATATCTATAACATCTACATCTATCAGTCTCTCCAGAAGTTACTCAAATTCATTTTAGGAGACAAAAAACACAGTCTATAGAGCTACCGTACAGATTACTCTATTCTCCAGCCTCTTCTTTCACTGCACAGAAGCTTAGGGGTACCCATGAATGGTGTAATGTTCTCCTTTCAATCAAATGTGGTTCATGGGATTTCTGATGCTGCTTTAGTAGCTGGCAATTTTTTTTCCCAGATTATAGGAATAATTTTCAAAATTGTATATATTAGGGGGGCTTTCTGTAGTGTGGTCCCTCTGGCCAATTCATTGCACATAATTATAGAACACTGTAATAAAATACAGCGGCTGTCAGGCGGTTCCACTGGGCTCATGGGGTATGCAGAGCCCTGTTAACTGCCACTATGGCAGGGAAGGGTCATAGGTAGAGAGAGTGAGGCTGTGTGAGCATCTTCCCTATAAACCCCAGAAGTACCATCTTCAGCCAGAGCTGTACCATCATAAAACATATTCCAAATACATTTAGCTTCTCTGAATTTTTTGTTCAGAGAAAATTTCCAAAGCCAAATTTAATGAATTGCACAGAGACTTTGGTGTCAGACACACCTGGGACTTAGCTTTATGTCTCCCACTTTCTAGCTTTGCAGCGTCAACCAAATTAGTTTTTGACCTATTTCTTATCCGTAAGACAGACTATGATTTCAGATTTCAAGGCTGAAAGACACAGACCTAATACGTACAAACAACAGCAATGATTACTTTTACTTATAAACTTATGAGATAGATAACAATTATCTTCATTCTATAAATAAATAAACCATGGCTTTAAGATATGATGTAAATGCTGAAGATGACTCAGCTGGTCACAGAGAGACTAAACTCTTACTAATCTGATTCCAAAGTCCATACTCTGAAACAAGATGTGGTGCTTGGTATTTTACATAACATAGCAAGTGCCAAGCCAATAATAAGTAATAAGAGGGGTCTTATAAAATTTCTGTTACATAATTCATTTTTAATTAAATTACTCTTTACATTTACAAGTGGGTTTAAATTTCCAAGTTTTTCAATAGTCATGTTACTTGAAGTTTATAATACTTCTGTAATGGAGATGAAGTAGACACTGACATCTCTCTTTTTCCAGTAAGTGTACAGAGATTCATGTAACTAAAAGGACTTACTTGCACATGGTTAGAAAGTGGCACAATTACTTGTATCTTTTTAAAAGTAATTTTTTTTAAGATTTTATTTATTTACTTAACAGACAGAGATCACAAGTAGGCCAAGAGGCAGGCAGAGAGAGAGAGAGGAGGAAGCAGGCTTCCTGCTGAGCAGAGAGCCTGATGTGATGCGGAGCTTGATCCCAGGACCCTGAGATCATGACCTGAGCCAAGGGCAGAGGCTTTAACCCACTGAACCACCCAGGCACCCCAATTATTTGCATTTTTTCACTTTCCCTATATCAAAGTGATTTATGAGAAACAAATTTTATATTCCACTCTCTATAGAAGAGCAATACTGTAAAATAGTTAAAAACATTCTTTTTTTTTAAGATTTTATTCATTTATTTGACAGAGATCACAAGTAGGCAGAGAGGCAGGCAGAAAGGCAGGCAGAGAGCAAAGAGGAAGGAGGCTCCATGCTGAGCAGAGAGCCTGATGTGGGACTCGATTCCAGGACCCTGGGATCATGACCTGAGCCAATGGCAGAGGCTTAAGCCACTGAGCCACCCAGGCGCCCCAGTTCAAAACATTCTTATTTTAAACCACTTAATTGTACTAACCTGAGAAAGTCCTACTGCATCTTTTCATTTTCCTTTAGCTTTAAGTAAAATTTTCTTTAAAAATAGTTCCAACAGGGGAGCCTGGGTGGCTCAGTGGGTTAAGCTTCTGCCATCGGCTCAGGTCATGATCCCAGGGTCCTGGAATCGAGTCCCACATCGGGCTCTCTGCTCAGCATGGAGCCTCCTTCTTCTTTGCTCCCTGCCTGCCTTTCTGCCTGCCTCTCTGCCTACTTGTGATCTCTGTCAAATAAATAAATAAAATCTTAAAATAAAATAAAATAAAATAAAAATAGTTCCAACATAAGAAAGATGGAAACATATAAAGCATATTTCTGTCTCTAAACTGGAAGGTTAGTTCTTTAAAAGAAAAAGTTAGAATTGAACACTGATATTCTGGAAGAGTTTAGAACTCTAAGAGATGAAGCTGCCCTTTAGTATGTCTGTAGCTGTACATGCTTTAGATAGATTCCTTCTTACATAATTCACATTTACTATCAAGATCCCTCAGTAGGCTAGTGAACAATTCATTTTGGTTTCTCAGTATATACAACGTAGTGTTTTCTGTGCATTTGATGACTTACAACAATAAAAATACTAACCTGTTTTTAAGGCATGAATTGTGGCTCAAATGTTCATATGTGAAATTTTAAAATCTAACATAAGAAATCAAAAGGAAAGACTGCATAATGTAAGAGGTACACTTATTAAAATAAGGAAAATTTTCTAACATTAGATATGACATAAAGAATTGATTTCCTGGGCGCCTGGGTGGCTCAGTGGGTTAAAGCCTCTGCCTTTGACTCGGGTCATGATCCCGGGGGGCCCTGGGATCGAGTCTCACATCGGGCTTTCTGCTCAGCAGGGAGCCTGCTTCCTCCTCTCTCTCTGCCTGCCTCTTAGCCTACTTGTGATCTCTGTCAAATAAATAAATAAAATCTTTAAAAAAAAAAGAATTGATTTCCTAATCTCAATTTAATTTCCTAATCTCAATTTGCAATAGGGAATAGTTTTTATTGAGCTTTGCTATAATATGCTTTACTTATTTTATTCATTGACAAAATATCAAACTGATTGAAAAGATTACAACTTTGGCAGAGATTACATTGAGTTCTTGATTCCTTTGCTTTGTGAAAACTTAGACTAGTGGTAATAATGTCCGCCATCTTGATATGTACTACAGACAGATGGTTTGGTGGTTATCAAACATCTCTGCTTTGTTTTGGCATTCCGTCTCCTTCAAGAGCTATTTATTGACTCATATATTCAACTACTATAAACATAATGCCTTATTTAGAGAATGTATTGTGACAGAATAAAAATAAGAGCACTAGTCAAAGACTGATTTATAGCTTGCAAGGGCTTGATCATATAATTCAGCATATAAACACATTGACATGTCTATATTAAATAAGGAAATGTTAGGGAATTTCTTTTATTTATTGTATTGTAAATTATATAAATAGATTTAATCATGTATCCTTAAGTTTTCAAGCAATATAAAATTGTAGGTCACCTACCATAACATTTAATACTCATATGTATCTATATAACATCTCTTCATCCTATGGTGATTCACAAGGGAAAATATTTTAGAGATCATTTTAATGTCATGAAGGATCTTTGTTATATTTTGATGTTAGCAGTGTTGTTACTTTAGCTTTTCTTTCTTTCTTTCTCTTTTCATTCTTTTTTTTTTTGGCATTTCATTAGTAAAAGCTTTAGCCATTTTTATATATGCAAGGATTCATGACAAGAGAGGGATTTTTAGTGGAGATGTTTGTAAGCCTTGTATTTGATTAGAACACAGAATGTTTCAGTCTATTCCCTTGAATGCTCTGTGAGAGTCAGATGGTGAATGAGAAGTTGGGCCATGGCATCCTGTAATCAACAGTGAATGAAATTTAGGGACAATACTACACTAGCTTGAACCAAAAGAGGTTCTTCCAGGCTAACGTAGTCTATACAAATAATGTTTTATATTGGCCTCTGAACAACAGATTTATTTCTACTTGCTAACAAGTAGTGCTATGAAAATATAATTCCTTCTGCATGAATTATGACATTTCTATCATTAATTATCACATCTGGTTTTTCAGTCATTAAGGAAGAAAGTAAGTAATAACAGCTGTTATAAATAGTTCATATCTGATCTTTGGTTCATCAAAATTTTTTTAAGTTCTGGAAAAATAGCAAATACAGAGCATCTCATTTCTTCTACTACTATCTCACCTTAAAGATATGTCACAACCTGCCTTGTGCAACATATTTATAGGGTAAATTTAGGGTAAATTTTCACATTGAAGCTTACAAAAATAGTTGTGTTTCCTGAAGGTCTAGCAAGTGTCAAAAAATTATGAGATCAAAAGGGAGTTAAACAATGGCATATCTATGTGACGTGTATGAAATATGATTATGATAATAATTATTTAGCTTTAACATTAGATATTTATTTCTTCTGTTGTCCCACTTGTCAAAACACAGTCTTCTTAAACATTAAAAAATTTTAACTATGTAAATTTAAACTTCCAAAGAAATTGCAAAAATAATACAGAACTCTCATATACCAGTGGCACAAGAAATTAGACACTCTATAAACATATTAAATGTAAAATAAAAATCAGTTAATAGAATAAAGTATGTTTTGTTAATGTATTTTCAGGTCATTTTCTCAGACTCTGCTTATGTGTTACACTGCTTTGCATAAGTTATCTCTAAATCACAGAGGCTGATCAGTGTCCTCCAAGTAAATAATTGAAATATAAAATTAATTAAAAACTAGTAAAAAATTTGTAGGTAAGAAGAATTTTATAGATGCGTATAAGAAACATCCTGTCATGTTGATGTTTAATGTGAATTCTTGTGGTAAAGAGAAATGCAGTAAACACTCTCAGTGTTCCTCCAGTGTACTATAGGATCTTGCATTTCAGTGTCCATCAGCTTGACTTCTGGTGGTCAACATCTACATCAGAGTCAGAAATTGTCACCTTGGGTTGCCAGAGTACTTTGCCTATCAGCACACCTGGTTTTAATTAGCTAGATTTAATGTTTTTTTGGACGCAGCCCTTAACCAATCATTGTCTAATAGACCTACAACCATACTTACTCCAGTTCCCTTGCCCTTACATAATTTTGAAGCAAGGATTTTATACCATTTCCAAGATTTTCTCTAAGACTTTAAGCTTTAGTCACTCACTGCAATAGCTGGTTCAGTGCCCCCCTTGTTGGCCTATACTTTGTCACTTACCTTCTCACCTTCCATTGTTTCTCCACTCCCCATAGTGATGACGTGTGGGGGATTCAATTAAGATAATATATAATATTAGGAATTATTTTACAATCTATTATACAGTCCTACAACATCTTCTCCTAAGTTAAAACAGTTGACTTTCTAGATTTTGGTGTGATATGCACTCTTCTAAGTAATGGATATTCAGTGAGAATTCTCTTTAACTTATCTGAGTTCGTTCTTTCTGAAATATCTGAAATTCTCTGATAAAATTATGAAATATTAAATCCAGGGACTTACAGCTGTTGATACTTTTTAATTTGGTAGAAGTAAACAGTAAGAAAAGATTCTGATGGATATGTGATTGGAGTATAGTTCAAGCTACTTATCCCCTAACCAGGGATCCACTGGCAAGTTTACAGTCAGTATAATTGCCTGCCAATGATATGAAATGCTTATAGCTACCAATTTATAGTCATATCATTTTCTGTTTTTGTGAGATAAAAATTGGGGTAAGTCTCTCTCTTTATAAAGTTACCTAAAATATTTATTTCACCGAAGAGCTTATGCTCATTAAATAGGTGTCAGGTGCCAAAACTATTGAACAAAATTTGTTTTCAACCATATTGTCAAATAATGGAAGGAACAGCTCTGGCTATTTAGGAATTTACAGTCCTTCACCTAGGAAGAGGTACTCGTCATCAGTTGTAATAGGAATTTTGAAAAGAACAATTATTTACATGTAGTCTTCATTTAGCCCCCTTTTCACTCCTATAATTTGTTTTCTTTTGGGGGATTATTTCTGTTTGCACAAGCAAACCCATCTTGTGGGGAAGTTCATCACCAACATCATCATTAAGGGTGTAAGAATTTCCCTTCCACTGTAACTTATGAATATCTTTCAATGTATGTTTCACTCCCATCATATTCTCAATGCATATACTTTTTAGGGTACAAATACCATGTGTGGGATAAAAGAAAGAGTAACTGGTTATCCATCTCTCTGCCTATTTATCATCTTCATATCCGTTTTTGTCATCAATACATGAGAATTAGACTCTCATTTTCAATATTAGCACATAAAAACTTTCTCTTTGACGTCTCACAATGGCCCAAGCCCTTCAAAATGATGTCTAAATGGATGAAATTGATGTAAAGTAAATTTTAAAAATTCATATTTCCTGGGCCTTGCACAATCATACTCTGAGCAGGCAGTGTGGACTCAACAGCTATCTGATTATAGTATGTTGTAATGTATTGTCAAAAATAGAAAAAAGGATTTTATGAAGGATATTTTTTCACATTCTTTATTTAAATTTTATCTTTGTAAACAGGATATATTCTTAGTTGTTGATAAATGAGTCACTGAAATTTTTAAAATTCTACTCTCACACTCTCCTCAATGGCTATTGCTTAATTTATGGTAACCTGCCATTCCTTATCTAACAGCTTTGCATTCAGTGTTTCACTTAATGGACTCCATTTAGTTCAGGAAATTTATGTTTCACATTATCATGGGCTTTGTTTCTCTGGTAAAACCAAGATTAAATATCATAAAAGAGAGGGAGAAGAAACAAAATTCAGAAGGAAAATGTACTTGCAGTCCTAAAAGAGATTACTTGTTTTATTTTCCATCCCATAATGAATAAAATGTCTAATACTGTCTTAACTTTGGAGGTGACCTTACTATACTTTAAATAATGAAAGGGAAGTGATTTATGATGATGCATTTTATGCTATTACATTTGGACATGTATAAATGATGTGCAGAATTTCTATAATGCATCAATTTACCTATGTTATCTAAAGGTACAGTACCTTTCTCTTTTTTGGCAGAGTATGTACTTCTGTGTATAAAAAATTATTTTAAGCCATACTCAGAACAGAATATATATCCTCAATTTACATTAACATATATAAGTAAAATCCAAAAAATATATATTTATTTTTATTAAGTAAAGTTTCTGATATGTAGCTATGCTTCATATAAATATTTAATAAACATATAGAAAATACATCTCTGTCTATATGAAATATTCTTCTAAATTGATTACTTTCGGGGCACCTGGGTGGCTCAGTGGGTTAAGCCACTGCCTTCAGCTCAGGTCATGATCTCAGGGTCCTGGGATCGAGTCCCGCATCGGGCTCTCTGCTCAGCAGGGGGCCTGCTTCCCCCGCCCCCTCTCTCTGCCTGCCTCTCCATCTACTTGTGATCTCTCTCTGTCAAATAAATAAAATCTTTAAAAAAAAATAAATTGATTACTTTCCACATGCTAATTTCATTTTTGTATTATTTCATATTACTCATTTTTAGCAGTTCAATTCAAAATTTTACTTGAAGATGGTTCTGCTATAAAGTTTAAACTAGATGTTTTAAAAGCCTGGGTTATTTTTTGTAGTACTATAATAATAATAATATATGTCAGCATATATTATTGTGGCATATATTACACGTGGCTCTCATGATTTAAATTAAATAAGATTTTTTAAAAAAGATTTTATTTATTTATTTGAGGGAAAGCAAGAGTGAAGAACATGAGCCAGGGTGTGGGAGGGGCAGAGGGAGAAGCAGACTCACAGCTGAGCAGGGAACCCAATGTGGGAATCTGTCCCAGGACCCTACGATCATGACCTGAGCAGAAGGCAGATACTTAACCAACTAAGCCACCCAAGTGGCTAATTTTTTTTTTTTAAGATTTTATTTATTTGACGGAGAGAGAGAGAGATCACAAGTAGGAAGAGAAGCAGGCAGAGAAAGAGGGGGAAGCAGGCTCCCCGCTGAGCAGAGAGCCCGATACGGGTCATGTCCTGGGATCGATACGGGACTCATTAGTGCCCTAAATTAAACAGGATTTAACATGATATACTGAGAGCTAGAAATAGTTTTACCAATAAGAATCAGGTGGCTTTCCTGTGTTAGGATTGTATAGAATAAAAAGACTGTTACCTGGGAAGATTCTAGAGACAGTGAGACTCACCAAGCTAGAGGAAGGAAAAAGGATTAACTGTTTTAAGTACAAAAAAAGTAATGGTAATTATATGATGTGATGAAGGTGCTAGTTAATGTCATGGTGATGACCATTTTGCAATTTCTAAGTGTAACAAATCAAAACTTATACACCTTAAACTTAATTTTATATATTATATCCCATTTAAGATGGAAGAAAAGGAAAGAAAAAGAAAAACAAAAGAATGCCATAAGGATTTGCTGATAGTAATAAGGGGCTAATTAAAATCTCCTTCCACATTAGCAAAGTTAATTGAATTGGCAGAATTAGAAATGATGCTATTTTGAAAGCAGACATCTCCGATACATTTATGGATTTAGCTTTTACTAATTTACTTTAAGGATATGAATTTATGAGTTCTGAAAATGTGTTATTTCAGTTTGGGAATGCTAGATTTATTTATTTTTCTCAGAAATCCTTGTTTTGTTTACTTTTATGCTTTTATGTTTTGTCACACAAAAGTGTGACACTTTTGGTTGAAAGAAAACATTCAGACTTAGAAAATTAGCAAATTTGATATAATTTTAAATATTGTCACCTAATTTTAAGTTTGAATATAATTAGTTTTAGTTTCTTAGGATCTTAAGAATTAAGGCACCCTGGGGAAATGATTACTTGGTTTTCCAAATAGATGAGTGTTAACATCCTTATCCATACTGTTGATTGGCTGATTCTTGTTATGTGAAAAAAAAAAAGTCTCTGTATTCATTATCTGATTATTCAAATAAAGAATGACAAAATTATGGGGTACCTGGGTGGCTCAGTTGGTTAAGCCTCTGACTTGGGTTTAGGTCATGATTTCAGAGATTTGGGATTGAGGCCTGCATCAGGTTTCACACTCTTTGGGGAGTCTGCTTCTCCCTCTGCCCCTCCCCCAGCTCGTGCTCTCTCTCAAATAAATAAAGACAATCTTAAAAAAAATGACAAATTATTAATCTCTACTTTTAGTTTTCAACTGAATACCTAGATAATTTTAGATAACTGAAACAACTTGAGAAAATCTGAACTAACTTTCTATCCAAATATTTCATTTTGGAATAATTTATAACAATTATATTTATGAATTTTAAGTTTTTTGTGTTTTTAATAAAATATTTCAAAGTGTAAAGTGAATGTAAATCAAAACAAGATTGAGTCACATGATAAGCTTATCATAAGAATTAGCTTTGAAAAACAGAGTCATAAATAAATAAATGCCTAAATTTTAATTTTGCTTTTTAAAGAATGGTTTGTTTCACTTCTGTGTATAATTTTTCATATGAAATGAATTTTGAGAATACTAATAATTTCATTATAAAATTTTGGCCTGTCCATTAAATGGTTTAGAAGGCTAGTTTTTAAAATAATTTCAGTCATATAATACGTATGGTAGTCTTTTTAATTCAGCTCAAAAGTTGCCATTTTGATCAATAATGCTGAAATATCTTTGACAATCCCTTTTGGGAAATTTTTCTTGTTGTAGATTATTTGGAAATTACAAAGGAGATATAAAATTACTGAAAGTGAAGAATAGAAGGGTGGTTAATGATGTCTACATGAGAATATCATGGAATACAGAGGCCATAGTATAGCCTGAGGTCAGGAGAATTAGAAAATTTAGATGTCTGTGCTGGATTTATATACTTTTTTCTTTTGTCTTTCTATTCTATACTGTGTTCTCCTTTTTGCAACTGGATTGTTCAGCTATTAAATGTATTGCTTGAGGTATCTACTTACTACTAATCTGACTTGCGTATGACTTTAGTTTAACGTTCCATACTCTAGAATGGTCTTTCAGTTTAGCATCTAGAGTTTCTGTGACTTTTCACATAATTTATATTTTTTAGAAATAATATATTTGGATTCTGTCATCCTGTGGATTGATTTCTTAGTTTGTTTGAAAATGCGAAGTCCTTTCCACCATGTTCTGGTCAAGTCACGTGGTTGTAGATAAATCTCGATTTGAGGAATATATTTTACTTTTCCAGGTTAACACAACGGCTACCAGTATTGAAGTGGTTTTGTTTGTTCGTTTGCTTATTTATTTATTTATTTATTTATTGCGACAGAGTAGATTATCAATTGATTCATAGTAAATCCATAACATTGTAAAGATACTGTATTTTTTTTAAATCTGAAAGAGTTAATGGGTTGCAATGAAAGGAAGTTTTAGAAAGCCAACAGCATAGAAAGTTACTCAGTTGCAGACTGGGCCACGTTATGCAGATCAGAAGGGATTACACAGAGGAAAAAAGAGCCCGACATAGAGAACTCTGCCAAAGCACAGATAAGGCCTAATCAAGGAAGTGGGAACATTAATCTGGCTGAATTTTAGAATTACTTTGGATTAATGACTAATGAATTATCAATTCAAGTGTGTTATTGATTGAATTCTGTCCCCTTAAAATTCATATTTTGAAGCCCTAATCCCCTATCTGATAATATTTGGAGATAGTGTCTTTCAGGGGGTAATTAAGGTTAAATAGGTCATAAAATGGGGCCCTAATCCTATAGAACTAATATCCTTATAGGATGAAAAAGAGGCACCAAAGGTGTGTATGCACAGAGAAAAGACCACATGAGGACACAGAAAAGTTGCCCATTTTATAAGCCAGGAAGAGAGATTTCATAAGAAACCGCCCCTGGTGGTGTTGATCTTGGACTTCCAGTCTCCCCTATTCTGAGAAAATAAATTTTTGTTATTTAAGTCACCCCAATCTATGGTATTCTGTTATGGCAGCCCAAACAGTCTAATACAGAGTGTCTATGATTATTATTCTATGCTTGTCACACCATTGCGTGTTGGCTGTAGGACTAATAAATATCTTGTCTTTTTACTTACCGGAGGAGCTTCACTTAATGAGTCTCTTCCCCTATTCAACTTGGTAGATATAATGAAGTATCTGAACTTTGGGCCATGATTTTAGAGCTAAGGTTGTAAAAAGTTGAGATTTTGATGGGTTTAGGGAAAAGAATGAGTGTATTTTGAATATGGAAATGATATGAATTGTGGTCAAGTAGACTGTGGCAAAATGTATTTTTCATTGATAGTAAAAACAGATTCTGCCATGCCATATGCTTTTTTTTTTTTTTTTAAACAATGTGACCTTTATAGTTTTCCTATCAACCTGTGGATTTATGTCCTGTCCTCTTAAATCTTGAACAGCTTTGTTACTTATTTGTAACCAAGAGAATGTGGGATAAATGTTGCTGTTTTTTTGAGGCTAGGTTGTAAAGGTGATGTCCTTTTCACCTTGTTTGCAGGCACTCTTTCTTTTGGAGCCCAAGCTGTCATGTAAAACAAAACAAAACAAAACAAAACAATACAATTATCTTGGGCCCAGACCACAGATACAAGGTGTTCCTTTACTAAACTCTTTTACCAAGGATTCTGTGGGAATAGCAAATTAGTTTGAATCACCATATAAAAATTTGTCACAAAAGTTAGTACCTTAAAATTTAAGTAGTAGGAAGAGAAAGAGATCATTGATATGAGGGGGGAAAAAACCTGCTTGTAGTCATTACAGTGAAAAAAAAGAAATATTATTTTAAATGTGGATGTGTGGATGACTGAGACAATTATAATTTTATTAATAGAAATAGAGAAATTTGTGTAAGAGATTATTATTTTAGAAAATTGAATTTTAGATGATGTAAGGAGATGTAAAGTTTAATGAGTGATAGTTCTTAAGTTTAGGACAAAAATATGAAAAAGAAATGGAGTCTGAGTCTGAAAATTAGTAAATCATCTGTCAGAGTAATTTGAGGAGCCATAGTGCGGCTTCTTGAATTTTTGCTGAGAGAGTGCATGCAGAGAGAAGAGAGCAAAGTATATTTATAGAATGATAAAATAAGGACAAGCTATAGAAAATTGGAAAACAAGGGAATTTACAAATTCTTTAAAAAATGAGAGAATAAAGAATTGTAAGATGAGTGACATCAGGGTCAAAGAATATGTGAAGGACACTTGTATTTAATTTTTTCTGGTTGATTCAAGATAGAAATACATAATGGCAAATCATCACATATCTTCAAACACACAAAAGTCTTACAATATTGCAAGTAGAAGTAAATGATGTGTTTTTGTGCTTTATTGCAACCAATATAATAATATTTATGTGCTGGTCATTTTGGAAGATACTGGTATTACAAAAAAAAAGATCCTATCTTGCCTTTGAGGGATGGACATTTAATAGGAGAGATAGAGATATGAGTAAACAAATCCAATAAATTACAAATGTGAGAAAGTACATCTTTGTGAGTCATACAGGAGGATACTTGAGAAATAGAATTTAGGAAAGACTGAAACATGAGTTTGTTAAAGGGATGTTATTCCTGGGAAATTGCCCATCAACTCAACAAGTCTCACTGAACATTTGGAGTTATAACAGCATGCACCCAGATGAGAGGGCAGGCATGTGGCCAGAGTTTTCTAAACATTTCAAATGAATCAGGAAGATAAACATACCTCCGAGAGTGGCGTAGGGAGATTGTGAAGGCCCCATAGTGGTTCTTGCCTGAAGTGAGACAATTTCTATTTTAACCTCTCCATAGGGATTTGTAGGCATAGGAAGATAGTATCCTAATCAGATAAACAACTGTGCTTCCCACTCCCTGTGGGTGCCTGTGGGTAAATGAGTAAAAACCTTTACCGTCATTAAACTTTGCATGACTCTCTTGGTGTTGCATGTGTCTATTGGTGTTTTGCATCAATCATTCAACTTTAGCCTTTAAAAAAACCTTGCAGCTAACAGAGAAGGGAATTTCTGTTGAGCCAGATGTCAGGATAAGTTTTATCAGAAAAGTGACTTGACTTGGATCTTGGTAGGTAGATAGCTGTGTGTCCTGTGAATGCCAAAGATGGTAGCTCTTTTTGGTCACAGTGTGAAGTTTGCCTCAAAATTCAGAGATGTGAATACCTTGGCATTACTGTGGTCTAAAAAATGTTCACTGTGGCTGGAGCATTGGCAGAAATGACAAGAGGGACATATCAAACTTCTTTACATGAAAGGATTTTGACCCAGGAGACCTTTGCAGTGATGTGACTATGTGGGGATCCTGAATTCTGTTAGAAATTCCTTAGCAGTCTTGAAGGTTGAGTACTCACCTCCAAGTTAACCATCAACACATATTAGTAGAACAGTGTTACAAGTACTGAACGTTCAGGCTAACCAAATATGATTATTTAGATATTTCTCCTAGAAATGTTTCAGGCTAGATTGGGAAGTTGTAATTAATAAAATTGCTTTAGTTCCTCTTGGGGACAAAAACCTAGACTAAACATTTCTTTAACTCTATCTACCTTAGATATCCTACGATTTCTTTAATTGTATCCAGTTATTTCAGATTATTTTTGTAACGTAATGAGAAAAGATAACTTTGCTTTTTAAAAACAATTCAGAATTTTGATTCTTACACATGGTTAGGCACGTACTTTATTTTTTTTTTCCCTCCTAAAACATACAAACTAAAAGTACTCCTGAATGGTATACAAATACTAGGTAAAAACTATCTCAGTGAAACTTTATAAAGTATTATTGAGAAAACTCAATCTATTTAAAAATGTAATGAAAAGAGAGATATATTTTTAAAATAAGGTATTTCCAATCTTAACCGAGTTAGGAGACAATACCTTGTAGCCAAATTACCTCCTGTTCCAAACACTTAAAATCTTTCCTTTGCTTGAGGTTCTCTTTTGCTTATGGCTTTGTTTTAAGTGAATTTAGTATTTGATTACTTGACTGTGAAATCATACAATCTGTGCCGTAAAGTGTAATCAAGACTGTTTTACTATTCACCAAAGATATCTCTAATGTTCCTGGGTTAATTGTATGCAGTACTTGGTGCTTTACTATTCTGTATAAAAGTTAAAGAAAGACAGCTAGCCTACGTGTAGGGATTCGTTGATACAGAATGTATATTCTAAAGGGAAGGAAAAGTATTTACTAAGAAAGCTGAATAGTAAGTTAAGAAACAGAGGAATGAAACACTGAAAACATCATTTATCCTAATATTCCTTCCAATGTAGAAATTCCTTCTTCATGCCAAGTGTCCTTTTCAGGCCTGAATTCTTCTAGCTGTGGTAAACCTGGTACTCTGGGTATCCACTCATCCATTTTTGCTCACAGCTGACTTGCACAGGCTTCATCCAAATGATCTAAAACTTGCCTCCCTATAACTTCTGATCATTGATCCTGTTCTTTGGAGACACAACCTCCTTTTTAATAAGACCAACCTTTTTAAAGGATCATGGCACAGGGAAAAATTGTTTTATTCTGATGAATATTTTTAGTCAACTTCAACTGTATTTCCCTTTCCATAAGCAGTGATTATGTGCATGGTTGTTTATCATCCAGTATTTTCTGAAGTACTTTTCTCTTTTCCTTCTCTTTCTCTTTTATGTTACATGTTTTGTACTTTATCATTTACTCTCCAAATTGTGTTTTAACTCTAAGTTTGGTTCAAGTTTTTTGTATGTGTGTGAAGTAAAAACAATTCTACACACATATATGTCTCTCAGTCTATCTGTGCACACACATATCAGAATACCTTTGCTATTGTGTAATTTCTCAATGTATCAATCAGCCTACAAGTGCCACCTTTCAAACCATGCACACCTGTGGTCTCCTTCCAAAGAACATGTCCTTTTAAGGAAGCTGTGTTGTAAGGTGGGACAAAGGAGCTGGTAAGAAGGAAAAACCTTTACCATAAATGAATAAGAAATTTGTCAGATTTCACTAGGTCTGTGTAAAGAATTGTTTATATATCCACCCTGTCCAAATTGTTTTCCTATTTACACCTCAAATTACCTATGTACTTGCAAATGAGAGGGCTATTCAGAAAAACTGAGAGAACTAATACTAAATATATCATTCTTAAAGGGACTGCTTTTCACAGAGTCCAGTCTGTAGAAACCAAAGTATTTTTCTCCAAAAGAAGGCAAGTCAACAAATGGGAATACTGAAAAAAAATCTGATGGAGGTAGCATGGAGAAATTATTGATGACCTGAGGCAGCTGGGGTAAGGGGATAGATGAGTTTCCTCTATGTAACAGCTATTCTGATTATGCTTAAGACAATTCTCTTTATTAAGGATTTCTAGAAAATTAAAATTGAACATTAAATTGAACTCGTTTTCAAGAAACAAGTAAGGAAATTAATTTAGTGCACCTAAGATAACCTTTTTGTATATTTGTATAACCTTGTATAACCTTATCTGGAGTCCACTTACATAACACTAGTGAATTAATCCTGATTACAAATGTGATATGTTAGCTAATGTGATGTTTTTCTCTTTCTAGTACAGTATATTTCATGTTCTCACTAAATGCAGCTCTCTGGCTTAGGAAGCTCTCTCAAAGTTCTTTGCATATTCAACTACCTATTTAAAACTTCTTCCTGGGGGGCGCCTGGGTGGCTCAGTGGGTTAAGCCGCTGCCTTCGGCTCAGGTCATGATCTCAGGGTCCTGGGATCGAGTCCCGCATCAGGCTCTCTGCTCAGCAGGGAGCCTGCTTCCCTCTCTCTCTCTCTCTGCCTGCCTCTCTGTCTACTTGTGATCTCTCTCTGTCAAATAAATAAACAAAATCTTTAAAAAAAATAAATAAAACATCTTCCTGGATGTATTCAATCACAAATATTTACCAAGAACCTAATAGGCAGGACCCGCTCCAGGTGCTAGGGATATAAAGGTGAACATGGGGGCGCCTGGGTGGCTCAGTGGGTTAAAGCCTCTGCCTTCGGCTCAGGTCATGATCCCAAGGTCCTGGGATCGAGCCCCGCATCGGGCTCCCTGCTCAGCAGGGAGCCTGCTTCCTCCTCTCTCTCTGCCTGTCTCTCTGCCTTCTTGTGATCTCTCTGTCCAATAAATAAATAAAATCTTTAAAAAAAATAAAAAAAATAAAGGTGAACATGATATCACTAGTTCTCTACTAAAAACTCACCTTCCAGTGGTGAAAGTAAGAATGAAAAACATGTATCCTACAACTGAAACAATTGCAAGTTACAATCAGTGCCATGGTGAAAAAAATAAATTGAGAAAATAGATTTTCATTGTTAGAGGAGATCTTAAGAAAATGACATTTACTTCCTTCTTCATGCCAAGAGACAGTGTCCTTTTCAGGCCTGAAAAGAGGCCTGTAGCTGAAGAAAGAGAAGAAGCTAATCATATATAAAAAAAAAAAAGGTACAGAACATATTCCTCACATAATTCTCCTGTGTCCAAAATATTTAATGAAGTCCAACATGATTTCTGATAAGTGAGAGGGGTTGAGAGTGAACAAAATGAGGTTTGTGAAAATATGCAGTGATAAGACCCTAAATGAGCCATAGTAAGAACTCAGATTTGATTTTAAGTATAAGGGCAATGAGAAACCATTGAAGATTTTTAATTAGTAGGGAGCAATCTGACTTGATTGAGATTGGAGAAGGTTCATTTATTACTGTCTAATACTGGACCAGAGGGGAGCAAATAAATGTGGAAGTTGGGAGAGAGGTTATTTTGGGTAATGTCCGTACTCAAAGTCCTGCATGAAGTGGGCAGCAGTAATGAAGAGGAATGGGGCACCTGGGTGGCTCAGTTGGTTAAGCATTTGCCTTCAACTCAGGTCGTAGTCCCAGAGTCCTGGGATTAAACCCCATGTCAGGCTCCCTGCTTAGTAGGTAGTCTGCTTCTCCCTCTCCCTCTCCTTCCCCTGCCCTGCTTGTGTTTGCTTGCTTGTTTGCTTTCTCTCTCTCTCTCTCTCTCTCTCTCTCTCTCAAATATATAAAATATTAAAAAAAATATAGAGGAAAGGAGGTAGGACTTAAATTATACTTGAAAATAGAATCAGGACAAAAACCACTATTTTTAACATTGCTGACTTGCGTAGATTTTTATCCCAATGAGCCAAAACCCACCTCACTATAGCTCCCAGCCATTGATTCTTTCCTCTGGAGACATATAAAATAAAACTTAATCTCTGACCTCACTCCATTATCTGACATAAAACTGTAATACAGTCATTTAAACTCCATGACACAAAACATTACTATTATTCTGATGAATATGTGGTTAGACCATTTGAGGACTTGTGGTTAATAGTTGGGTTTCTTGCTTGAATCAATAGTGGTAATATATTTAACTTGATAGGGAGACATGAAGTAGGAAACAGGTCAGTGAAAAAAAATCAAGATTTTCTGTTTTATGTATGATATATTTGTGATCTGAATTATGATCTTTGGGATACATGTGATTGGAGATAGCAAGTAGTCATTTGGATATTCATGTCTTGAGTTCAGAGAAAAAGTTTTACTTGAGGATATGAATTTGGAAGTCATCTATATAAAGATGGTATTTAAATCTTTGAAAAGTGATAATACTGCTTACTGAGAGTATTCAGTGGGAGAGAAGAGTTCCTAGGGCCAGCCCCTGAGAAACCCAGAATTTTCAAACAGAACCAATAAAGGAAACTCAAAACATTATTTTCTAACTATCCAATTCCTTGGATTCCCATAGCTTTTATTTGTACAAAATCAGGTTATTTCATGTAAGCATCAAATTAACCCAAGAAATGATTGTTGTAAGTAATAATAAAATGTGGTAATATAGCTAAAAGCCAAAGGAACATAATACAACATTGTTAATATTAATAGTACACAATATGAGAATAGAAAACCCACAAATGAACTCACAACTATATGGTTAATTAATATTCGACAAAGCAGGAAAGAATATCCAGTGGAATGAAGACAGTCTCTTCAGCAAATGGTGTTGGGGAACTGGACAGCAACATGCACAAGAATGAAACTGGACCACTTTCTTACATCATACACAAGAATAAACTCAAAATGGATGAAACACTTAAATGTGAGACAGGAAACCATCAGCATTCTAGAGAAGAACACAAGCAGTAACCTCTTTGACATTGGCCATAACAATTTCCCACTAGATATGGCTCCCAAGGCAAGGAAAACAAAAGCAAAAATGAACTGCTGGGACTTCATCAAAATGAAAATTTCTATGCAGTGAAGGAAAGAGTTGACAAAACTAAAAGGCAACCTTCAGAATGAGAGAAGATATTTGCAAATGACATATCCAGTGAGGGGTTAGGATCCAAAACATATAAAGAATTTTTAAAACAGAATACCCCCAAAACAAATAATCCAGTTAAAAAATGGGCAGAAGATATGAATAGACATTTTTCCAAAGAAGACATACAGATGACTAATAGACACATGAAAAGATATTCAACATTACTCATCATCAGGGAAATATAGGTCAGAACTACAGTGAGATATCACCTCAGACTTTGAGTGGCTAAAATTAACAACATAGAAACAACAGATATTGCTGAGGATGCAAAGAAAGGGGAACCCTCCTACACTGCTGATGGGAATACAAACTTGTGCAGCCACTCTGGAAAACAATATGGAAGTTCATCAAAAAGTTAAAAATAGAACTACCCTATGATCCAGCAATTTTACTACTTAGGTATTTACTCTAAGAATACAAAAATACTGATTTGAAGGGATATATGCATCCCAGTGTTATAGCAGCATTGTCTACAGTAGCCAAATTATGGAGAGTCCAAATGTCCATTCACTGATGAATGGATAAAGATGTGCTACACACACACACACACACACACACACGCACGCACACAAAGTAGAATATTACTCAGGCATAAAAAAGAATGAAATCTTGCCATTTGCAAAGAAGTGGATAGAGCTAGAGAGTATTATGTGAAGTGAAATAAATCAGAGAAAGACAGATACCATATGATTTCACTCATGTGGAATTTAAGAAACAAAGGAGCAAAGCGGAAAAAAGAGAGAGGGAGAGGTAAACTAAAAAACAGACTTAAGTTTAGATAAGAAACTGAGGGTTACCAGAGGGGAAGTGGGTGGGGGTTACATAGGTGATGGGGATTGAGGAGTGCACTTGCTGTAATGAGCACCGGTGTTGTATGGAAGTGTTGAATCACTGTATTGTAAACCTGAAATTAGTATTACACTGCATGTTAATTAACTGGAATTAAAATAAAAACTTAAAAAACATGCTGTAAGCTAAGTAGAAGTTCAAACTGTACTTCATTTAGAATACAACCTGGGATAGATTTCAGTTCTTCTTAAATAAAAGCTTGTTACAAGTCAAGAATATTGATTGTAAAATTGTTTTTTTAAACAAAGCTTTAACGTTGTAAATTTTGAGTTATTTTATTTTAATACCTGGACTTGTTTGTGATAAAATATACTCAGTGAAAATATGTTGTGCATAATAGAGTAAAACAGGAGATTATCATAGAAGATAATGTAAGAGAAAAATCTAGATGTCCTTGGGTATGCTGATGACTTTTTAGATATAGCCCCAAAGGCATGATTCATGAAAGAGATAAACTGAAATGAAAAACTTCTCTGTGAAAGACACTGTCAAAAGAGTAGGAAGAGGAGCAACAGACTGGAAGAAAATATTTATAAAAGACATATCTGATAAAAAGACCAATATCCAAAATATACACAAAAAAAAAAGACCCTATAAAACTCAACATTAAGAAAACAGAGAACCTGGTTAAAAAATGGATAAAGACCTGAACATATGGCCAAAGAAAATATAGAGAAGGCAAATAATATAAAAAGATTGTAATTTGCAAATAATGTTGCAAATTACAACAAGAATAAGACATGGTTACACACCTATTAGAATGGCCAAAATCTGGAACATTGACAACACCAAATGTTGGTGAGACTATGGAAAAACAGGAATTCTCATTCATTGAATTCTCATCCAATTTACATTGGAAAGGTAAAATGACTCCGCTAATTCAGGAAACAGTTTAGTGGTTTCTTACAAAACTAAACATACTCTTATTATATGATCCAGCAAATTCATTCTTTGGTATTTACCCAAACAAGTTGAAAAGTTGTGTCCACACACAAAACCTGCACACAGATGTTTATAGTGGCTTTATTTGTATTTGCCAAAACTTCAAACAACCGAAGTTGTCCTTCAGTAAGTTAGTGGATAAATAAAATGTGGTTCATCCAGACAATGGAATATTATTCATCACTTAAGAAAAATGAGCTTATTGTTGCAACTATTATGCTAAGTGAAATAAGCCAATCAGAGAAAGACAATTATCATATGATCTCACTCATGTATGGAATATAAGAAAGAAAACAGAGGATCATAGGTGAAGGGAGGGAAAAATAAAACAAGATGAAACCAGGGAGGGAGACAAACCATAAGAGACTCTTAATCATAGCAAACAAGCTGAGGGTTGAAGGGGAGGGGAGGGGGGGATGGGGTAACTGGGTGATGGACATTAAGGAGGGCACATGATGTAATGAGAATTGGGTGTTATATAAGACTGATGAATCACTGACCTCTATCTTTGAAACCAGTAATACATTTTATGTTAATTAATTGCATTTAAATTTTAAAAATGGGAATAAAAGGAAAAAATTAACTATCAAACTATGAAAAGATATGGAGATCCTTAGAAGTGTATTACTAAGTGAAAGAAGCTGATCTGAAGAGGCTACATACATATTCTAAATATATGACATTCTGGAGAAGGCAAAACTGAAGACCATAAAAAGACCAGTAGTTGCCAGCGATTAGCGGGGAGGGTATGATGAACAGGTAGAGCAGAGAGGATTTTTAGAGCAGTGAAACTATATTGTATGAAAGCATATATGTATATACATGTCATTGTTCATTTATTCAAGCCTATAGAATGTACAACATGAAGAGTAAACCCTGGTATAAACGATGGACTTTGGTTGATGTATTTGATTGATATATCAACATAGGTTCAGCAGTCATAATAAAAGGACTACTCTGGTAAAGGATGCTGATACTAAGAGGGGTTGTTCTGTTGTGAGGCCAGTAGGTATAGAGAACTCTCTTTGTACTTTCTACTCAATTTTGCTGTGAACCTACAATTTCTCTAAAGACAAAATCTATTTAAAAAAAAGATACATCTGATATTTTACTATAATTTGTCAAATAAATATGTAGAATACTCTTTACTGGTTCTTTGATCCTGGAAGATACCTCATCAACAATATTAACTAGGTTCTTGTTCTGTAGCCTTTGTGCTTGTGTGATAGCTTATATAGATTAAAAATGTTTTTTTTATTTTCTTATCTTGATTACAGATATTTTTATTCTCTTTTTTAGTCTAACATTGAATATTTCTTTGGAAAAGTCTGAGGCCACCCTAGAAATTTTTCAGTTATAGGTGACTTATTTGGTTTTGGCTACCCCAAAGATTCTATTTTCATAATTTTTTTCATGCATTTTTATATATTTCTAATACTCTTATAGTGTGGTAACTGCATTGGGATAAATTTGGATATGAACTATATATTTCCTTTGGAACATGCTGCATTCTTTTACAATATACATTAGCTTCTTTATTTCAGAAAAAAATCTTCATCAGTTAAGTCATACATATAAATATTTTTTCCATTATTATATATTCCGTATTTGGGAAATCCAAAATTTATTTTTGGATTTCCAAATCCAAATAAATGTGTTTTTTAAATGTGTTTTTGCCCACTCTTACTAATATTTATTTAAAATTTCTTTAATTTTGTTTTTGTTAGTCTTGCTCATTCATATATCTGTGTCACTTATGTATTTTACTCAATGGCTATTTTCTTTTGTGTTAATTTTTAATTTGTCTTTTCTTTCTAATTTTTTTTGAGTTTCAATAGCTCATATTTCTTCCCATGATTTTGGCACATTATATTTTACTTAATTTTGTTACATTATATCTTACTTATTATATTACTCATTTTTCTTTTTCTTTGCACAGGAAAATAGATCAATAATTATATCAATTTCTGTTTTTCTCCTATCATTTTGTGTTTGCTGAGTCAGATTCCTATTTATTACCAATCATGGAATCAATTGGATTATCCCTGCTATTTGCAAAGATCTCCTGTGGATGAAGGATATATACATTCTTCTAGGCTTCATGGCTCCCTACTCCATTATAAACTTTATTGCCTTACTAGAGCCGTATTGCTGTGCATTGCAATGGCTTCTCTCTGTATTTAACTCTGCTTAACTAAAAGGAATTATTTTCTTTTTTTTTTTTAAGATTTTATTTATTCATTTGACAGAAAGAGAGAGAGAGATTACAAGTAGGCAGAGGCAGGCAGAGAGAGGAGGAAGCAGGCTCACCGCTGAGCAGAGAGCCGGATGCGGGCCTCCATCCCAGAACCCTGAGATCATGACCTGAGCCGAAGGCAGAGGCCCAACCCACTGAGCCACCCAGGCGCCCAAAAGGAATTATTTTCACTAGTGCTTCTGTCACCAGACCTTGTGGCCCCCCATTCATTGCTACACCTAAAACATTTACCTTCATTGAGTCCCCCTTCCTTTTGTACCTAATATCTTTGTATCTTCGGGGATGTTTTACTTTTCTCTCCCTATTTTCAGCACTACTGTACATGAGAGTTTTGAAAATTAATGCTGTTTAGGAACGAACATTGTGCTTATATTTCTTCCATTTTTGGTTCACTTTGCATTTAATATAGTTTCAAGCTGAGAAGATAAGTAACTGTTTCAGGGTAATTAGTCTTAAATACAACTATCTTGACTCTACTAAATAAATGAAATATATTTTGAAAAATAGCATTTTTGAGAAAAATTATTCATGAATAAGATGACCTGAAAGTATAGTTAAAATATTAAAATTCACAATGAAAACATCATTTGGAATGAATGACACTGTTGGGCACAAATAACACTGCAGGTTCTAGATTACTGCGAACAAAATAAATTGATTAGGAGTGGAGAGAAGGAGCTTAAGAATATAGGAAGTAAGGAAAGTGATTTGTAGATGATTACTTCCAAATAAGACCCAAAACACTGGGAATTATACATGGAATAGAAGAATTAAGATGCAATTAGTGATAAAAGGAATAAGATAATCCTATACACAGATCATAATTTGATCTTCTTTAGCTTAAGAATCTAATTGAGAGTTGCATTACAAACTTCATATGACATTATTAAATTGGATTTATGAAAATTCTCAAACTTGATAAATGGAACTATTTTGAAAATTTGAGATTCATTATTAACTAGTTAGATTGCTCATGTATGATTTTATTTATATAGTTAGAAGAGGGGAGATAACTGAGTATAGAACAAAGGTCGTGAGTATGCTATTAACATGGTTACATTGTTTTCAGATATTTAAATTGAAAAGTTGCCAATGCATTTTTAATATATCACTGCCCCTTATTTTGGTGCATCTCCATTGATGCATAACTTTTTAATATATTGGGTAACATTTTCTCAAAGTGCATTAATATGTATGTGTGTGTGTTTGTAGCAACCTGCACTATGAAAAATGATAAAAGTTTGTTATACTATGTATTATTGAAATATATAGTTGTTAAATATTCATTTATTAACAGAAAATAGTTGATAATTTATAGTGTTTCAATTCACACTAAAATATGAATGTACCCTTGAAGGATTTTTGCAATATTAATTATTATTTTCAAGTAGTATTCATTATTTGGAAATAATTTCAGATAATATCATCAATGAATATTTATTTATTTATTTATTTATTTTTTGTTTTTTTTTTTTTTAAAGATTTTATTTATTTATTTGACAGACAGAGATCACAAGTAGGCAGAGAGGCAGGCAGAGAGAGAGGAGGAAGCAGGCTCCCTGCAGAGCAGAGAGCCCGATGCGGGACTCGATCCCAGGACCCTGAGATCATGACCTGAGCCGAAGGCAGAGGCTTAACCCACTGAGCCACCCAGGCGCCCCATCAATGAATATTTATATTTGAAATAGAGTACATATTGTTTTTCTGAACACAAGTGAACATAAGTGTTATTTTCCTCATGAATATAAGTGTGTGTGTGTGTGTTTATGTGTGTGTATGTATCAGCTTCCTTGTTTGGTTGTTTGCAGTAATTAATATTTTACAGAATCATGGATTATTTCTTTAATTTGCTCTGTGCATGGACTTAAAATAACCCAAATAAAAGCATTTCTTTAATTTCTTTAAATTAAATTTCTTTAAAGAAATTTATTTGAATTTCTTTAATTAGCACCAACTTGAAAAATATATTTTTAATTCAGATTTCCTCAGAGTAGATGAATCATTCCTCACCCATTTTTAGCATTATTTGAAGCTCCTAAAATGCTAAACTGTCATCAATAAAAAGAATAAAACATGTCCTCTGATGTATCAAAGGAAAGAAAATCTTGCCTGAGATAAGCCTAAGAATGTGAGAATGGTTTACATTATCAAATATATTAACAGATTAGAAGATCTTTTCAGTATATGCTGGACAATGTTTTTATTAAAATTTTATTTCCAGTGATAAATACTTCTTACACATTAATCATTAAAATAATTTCCTTGCCTTTATGACATGTAATCTAAAATGTCTTTAGAGAAGATTATGTAATAGCAATACCTTATTTTGTATAAACTGAACTTCTGAAAAAAAGTTTTAAAATCATGTAAAATTAATTTCAAAGTTATTTAAATGTAAATAGGTTGAAGTCATGTGTATTTTGAAACTCAGTTAATAATAAATTTTAATTTATGTTCTCTTTATTATGATGTATTTGTGTCATGTTTAAATGCTAAGACAGCATTAGAATTTGTGAATTGAATTTAAGTTCTAAGCCCAAAAATGTTCTAAAATTAAGTGGAAGTCATACAGAATATGTTCTCAATTTATCTAATACAAAATCAAGAAAGAGGATATTGTTTTTCAATGCCACATATTATATTTTTATTTTAGTTTTATTTTTTAATATTATTTCATCAATGAGAGAGTTGGTACATAGCTAGACAATTCAGTTGAAATCCTGTTTTATACATTATCGTCATAAGTGAAAAGCCCCTATTTATATTTACATAAAGGTCATTTCATCTTGATGTGCATTAGAAACTACATAATTTCAGAGACTTTGTTGCAAATAATGACACTTGCATTTGTCTACAACTGACATAAGATTATAGATTGAAGAAAAAGATTACTAGTCATGTAGAGCTATGTGACTAGGTGGGGTTAAAATTCTGAACTTCCCTTTTCTTTATAAAATCTCTTCCAATCCAAGTTTGAAGAAAAAATGAGGGAAGCATATCCACTAAAGATACTCATGTGTAATGCTTAAAGGTAAAGCAGATGTAAATATTTTATATCTTTTTGATAATCAAATTATTCTTATTAATGAATTATTAAGTGTAATTAAAATAAGCAGACAAGCAAATTCCTCTCTATTGGACCTGGAACATTTCCTTTTTATTTCACTAGTCTTGATTTGATTTTAATTTCTCAAATATTTCCAAAACTCTTAAGTTGTGGCAATATAGTCAGTTATATGTCAAATAAAGATGTGATTTAATGTACCATAAAGCATATGTCAAAAATCTCTAAACACAAAGATGCATAAGTAAAATGATAGTTTAGTTCGACTAAAAGTCACTTAACAGTTCATCTGTTAATTATAACTATTATAATGATTAATTTCCTGGAGATATTCACTTAAACATTGTTTAATAACAAAAAATTTTTCAACCTTATGTATTTTGTAAGTATGCTAAAATTAATTCCTTACTGGTTAGTGCAATCTTTTGGGACTAGACTTCTGCCTTGATTATTTATGCTTTACTATCCTCAGTCCTTTGAGCTAGTGAATTGTGTTTCTCTGCTTCTTACAAGGAATAAGAAACACTAGATAAATTATAAATTCAAGAAGTTTCTAGATTCAGAAGCAGAAGTGGCAGGGTAACCAACTGGTCTGACACCTAAAGAGAAACTTATGCCCATATAGAAGAGAAACAAGCACAACTTTATCTGGGGTCCCAGCAATAGATGCAATTAGAGGCTGGTAGGAAAACTGAGAAAGAATGGTTGATGAATTGGTGTAAGTCAGTTGTGCACTACAAGAGATTGTGAAGACCAGGGTGCTGCAGAAATAGGAAGCTGTGCTCTCTGGAGAACGTTATTAAATAAATGTTTATGTGTGGTGTAGATTTAAGGGAGTAGGAATGCAGCCACAGGAGGAGGGGCATGAAACTCCACTGGGATACTTCTCATACTTCTCTCTTGTCTTACTTGTGGAACAAATCTTGATCTCTTGGGGAATGACAAAATGACACTGTCACTGTTACTGGTGAAAACCTACTGGAACATGTAAAAGAAAACAGAAAATAACCCTGTACCTAAGGTAGGGGCAGGAACATGTGCTAGACCTAGAGCTGTAGCAGGAGAGGGACAGGCATCCTGAAGAAGCTACACAGGGAGGCATAGGAACATGGTAACTTCCAAAGATTTAGCCCTAATAAATAGTAACTACAGAGAAAATATCTGTAATGTTTTACCCTTCTCCCTTAGACTAACAAGTTTGAGTAACAAATAACAGCAAAATAATGTTGAGAGAAGTACAGAGAAGACATAAGAGAATGTAAGGAAAGCCTATCTGAGAGACAATGTAAAGGAAAGACCTAAAGTAAACATCAAAGGAATGAAAACAACAATAAAAACAAGCAAAAACCTACACAGTACCAGCCCCTAACATGATGTAGTGTATTGCTAGAAGCATTAGAAACCTGTGGTGGACTGACTGAGTATTACCATATTAAATAATCCTGAAATGCAGCTCAACGCCTAACTATATGAACACAAATCTTTGTACTAAAGACATAGCAGAGGAAAAGATGTTCACATTTCCAGGCTAAACACAAGATACCAAAGCTTTGACCATTCCACTCAATGTACCTAGTTTTCAACAACAACAAAATTATAAGGCATACAAAAAGGTAAGAGAAAACAATACATTTTCAAGAGACAAACTAGTTATCAGAGTCAGACAGATATGACACATCTATTGGAAATAGCTGACAGAAAATTAAATGTTTAAAATATTAGAGATTCTAAAGAATATGATGAACAGTATGAAAGAGTATGTGAGTAATTTGAGCAGAGAGTTGGAAATTATAGAAAAGAATGAAATGGAAAGACCACAAATAAATAATCAGTAATAAAGAAAAAGAATACTTTAGGTGGTTTTGCTCATCAATAGATTAAATACAACTGAAGAATGAATTAGTGAACTTAAAGATAGGCCAGTAGAAATTAGGGAACTTAAACACAGAGAGAAAAAGTTAAAAAACAGTGCACCCAAGACTATCATTTGTCAAGAAATGTATAATTAGAATCCAGAAAAAGAAGTAAAAGAGAGGGTAGATGAAATCTTTGCAGAAATAATGGCCAAGAATTTTCTAAACCTAATGATAACTCCCAAAGCATAAATCAAATTAAAATAGAGAGCACCAACTAGAATAAATAACCCAATGAAACAAATAAACGAACAGAAACCTAGGTATATTGCCTAGAAATTTTTGAGAGCAAAGGCAAAGAGAAAATCTTGAGGACAGAAAGACACATTACAAACAGGAACAAAGATAGGAATTACAGAAGACTTCTTGTCATAAACCATACAAGCCAGAATATGATGGAAATATCTCTAAGGTGCTGAAAAGTAAAATGAAACAAAGCAAATAAAAATCCCTTTCATGTCATAATTATATAAGCAGAATATAGGAATTTATCTAAAAAAAGAACCCTGAAATTAGAATAAAGTCTGTAATGTAGTAGTATTCTGCCAATTTTTTTTTGGTTTGATAATTTTTTATCATAATTTAAGATGTTAATGTTAGTGAGAGATGGGCAAAAGTGTACGGAAATTCTCTGTGCTATCTTTTCAACTCTTTAACTTTTAAAGCAAATGAGTCATTCAAAACCAAATAGCTACACAATAGTCAATTTTAGAAGGAAGACTATTTCATATTTTTAGTTACTGCCTATTTGAATAATATGTTAAATTTGTAGGAAATCTTTACCTTTAGCTTTGTAAAGTAGATTTTTATTTTGGTGAATTTCAGAAGTCAGTGGATTTTGGTATGGATTTTTCCCCCCTGCATATTATAATTAGTTTCAACAAGGAACTTAAGATAAATTTGTATGACTCATAAGATGTGTGACAGAAATGTAAAAGTTTTTAAATATATACTGATGAAAATAAATGTGAATAAGTAATTTTTTAAGTACTAGTTTGGATTCTGGAACAAAGACATTTGCATTTGACCAAGTTTAAATCCGTGGTTTATTTAATCTTACTTTAGTTCAGAACCTAAATTTATTTTTATTTTACTATATTTTCTGTATTTTCCTCAAAATACCTACTTTCCATTAGGTGTTATTTTCCTTTTTTCCCTATTCTGTAAATCTAGTCAACTATATTTAGTTATTATGGCACCTTCTACATTGCATGGGTATATGTATATGGTGGTATGTATGTGTTTCTCCCCTACTTTACTAAGCTTGTATTTGATTCTAGTAATTTTATCCATATATTCAAGTTTACATGATATCCTTGTCTAATTTTAATCCTCTCCAGTAAACCTTCATTTTTCCTGTGTCTGTATCCAAACTTATGGCACATTAAATGCTGTTAATTCATGTCTACCTAGTGAAATCTAACTTACCCTAATCTAAATCCTTTGCTAATAACTTTATTAATAATTTCCTGATCACTTACAATTAGAAATTCTTATTTTTGGGACACCTGGGTGGTTCAGTTGGTTGAGCAGCTGCCTTCGGCCCAGGTCATGATCCCAGCATCCTGGGATCGAGTCCCACATCAGACTCCTTGCTTGGCAGGGAGCCTGCTTCTCCCTCTGCCTCTGCCTGCCATTCTGTCTGCCAGTGCTCGCTCTCTCTCCCTCTCTCGCTCTGACAAATAAATAAAATCTTAAAAAAAAAGAAATTCTTATTTTTATTTATAATTGTAGGTCATTGAGTGTTCTGTGCTTATATTTTATATCTACTGCTTTATTTTCACATTATTTGATATAAATATTCTGCTTATCCAGCTGTGCAGTGGTGGACTAGGACAAGTTGGTTAGTCTCTTGGTTGCAGAACATTTCTATTACACATGAAAACATTTACAAACATTGTCTAATTCAGTTATCTCTTCTCTGTCTCCAGTTTTTAGATGATTAAAGTATTCTTTAAAAAGCAAGCAATGAAAAATGGGATAAAGGGCTATTTATTGAGTCTTACAGAAAGGAGACTTTTATATCCATCACCTTTCTTTCTTTCTGTGAGTAGGTTTTGTTTTCGGTACTGCAGTTTCATTTTTTCTTATCCAGCCTCTTCAAGGTTAGTAAATCACTAAAAGTAATCTTTTATTCCTCTGAATCCTATATGTGTGATGTAAAATGTGTACAGTAATACATGCCCTGTTCACCTTAAATGTTATTATGAAGAGCAAAACAGTAATTGTGTACACAAAATTGCTTAGGATATTGCCCGTGCTCTGCTAAAGTTAGGATAACAGACCAGAATATTTATTTTTAAATAGTATGAAAGCCCCACATATCAACCATTTTAAGACATTTTGAGATACATTGTAATTGACTCCAATTTACAGATGATATATAGGAAACTGGAATCTTTGGAGCTGGATGGATCTTTCTTTATATTAACATGGCTTAGAGATGGAGACTGGGCTACAATGAAATGATTCCATGGCATTATTATTTTATTGTTTCAGTGAATGATTCACCAAATCAAAAGGATATTCCATTTCTTTCTTACTAACTAGTAATTTTTAATCTGTTTTTGGAAATTTATAATTCCCCCACTAAAGACTGTACAAGTTTAATATTGTAGGATAAAGGTTATATTAATTAATGATTTTCTTACTCAAATAAAATTTTGACATAAAATTAAATATATCATTTTGTAGGTGACATTGATTCCTTATTGAAATCAACATGAGGTGTTTTTTTTGTTGTTGTTGTTTGTTTGTTTGTTTGTTTTAAGGAATGGATATTGCTGGCGCCCCAGGTGGCTCATTGGTGATTGACACTCTTGATTTAGACTCAGGTCATGATCTCAGGATTGTGAGATCAAGCCCAGTGCAGGGCCTGCTTAAAATTCTCATTCTCCCTCTCCCTCTACCCCAACCTTCTCTCTTCCTCTGGAAAGAAAGTGAGAAAGAGAGACAGAGCGAGAGGAGAGGAAGAGAGAGAGAGAGGGAGAGGGAACAGGAGAAAGAGAGAGAGGGAGGAGGGCTGAAGGAAGGAAGGAAGAAAGAAAAGAAAGAAATGGTTACTGCTATAAACTTTCTTTTACATTAAGAATAATTATGTTAATATTGTTCACAGTGATCAAGATAGGCTTTTAAGTTCCCCTAAGTTTGACTAAATTTTAGACAGGATTTTTTCACTGTAGTCTCCTGACCTCCCTTTTTTTAAAGCATTTACTTTAGAAAATTTAGTTTAGAAGTGTTTCTCTGCCCTTTTCTCTCAGTCTGTGAGGAGGGTAGGAACCTAATTTCATTGAGTGTCAGTTAGTAGATACAGATGGTCAAATCACATTAACAAACCTCCTCATTGACATCTCTAGTACTTGTCCACTGTCTCAACCCAACACCTAAAATCCTCCTGCATTGGTTTCAACAGAGTTGAGTTCAATGTCTCTCCCTATTGCAATAATTCTGAATAAAGTCTTCCTTGCCTGTTTAACCGCAGCTGGTACAATTTTTCTTTTACAACCGAAAATACAGTTTATTCAACTGAATCATTATACTATTTTCTAGGATGTTCAAAGCCTGATTTGGACCTTAAATTAAGTAATCATGTAGGATGCTGTCTTAGCTTCAGATGCTATAAGAAAATACCATAGACCTAGTGGCTTAAATAACAGAAATTATTTCTCACAGTTCTGGAGGCTGGCAAGTCCAGGAATAAGTTACCATCTGATTTGTGTCTGGGGAGAGCCCCTTTCCTGGCTTGTAGATAGCTGCCTTCTTGCTGTGTACTCACAAAGCCTTTTTTTTTTTTTTTTTTTTTTTTTTTGTACATGCTATGGAGAGAGAAAGAGAGACAGAGAGAGAGAGAGAGAGAGATCCTGTGTCTCATTTTTCTTTTTATAAGGACATTAATCTCATTATGAAGGCCCTAGCCACATGACCTAATCTAACTTTAATTATCTCCCAAAGGCATTATGGCTTCTAAATACAGTCACGCTGGGGACTAGGGATTCATCATATGAATTTGGGTAGGGGGAATGCAAACATTTATTCCATAGCAGATACTGTGACCTGCATCTGTGAGGCGCCATTTCTGTTGTTTAATTATTTATATTAACTAATGTTATTAATGTTATGCTAAGTTAATGGTTTTTTAACTATATTTTTAGTAGCTTCCATGTTTATGCAAGCAAATAAAGTATCACATTAGAAAAGAGAAAGGATCACTTTTCACTTAAGTTCATTAAATTTAAATTTTACAGAGAAATCAGTGAGAGCTTGACAGGACTTGATATATTATCTTGAACATTTTACCAAGAAATCAGCTGTGTTATCTAAAAATCTAATCCATTAGCCTTGTCTAGTATGTACATTTTTGTCTAGTAAGCTATGGTTCCAAAGTTGGCAGGCTGGGAGGTGCAGACGTCCCCTATTTGAGCAATGCCATCACTGCCTCCATTCTACCTTATCCCATCTAGGAAGACTCACAGTGTTAAGACCTCATTGTTAAAACTAGTTTGTCTCTCTCCTGTTTGCTTAACAGATGAATATTTTAAATGAGAAAGATCATATGACTTTAAAGTCTTAAAGTAAATTAGACAAAGGGACAAAATAAAAACCTAGTCTTATGTATGATGTATTTTCAGAAAATGGAGTATTTAAAATGTTTCAGTTAATCTTCTGATATTTCAAGGAAACAGGTGGTCAGATTTGTCCCATAATTTTGTGTTTTCTTTTCTATATATTACTTTCAGATAATAAAAAAGTATATATATATATATATCTTTTTCTTTTTGAAATGCCATTGATTTTAAATGTAGTTCCCAGTATCTTTAAATAAATAAACTTAATGAGATTGCCTATAAATTTTAACTTTTTTAAAAAAAGATTTTATTTATTTATTTGACACAGAGAGAGAGATCATGAGTAGGCAGAGAGGCAGGCGGGGGAGAGGGGCGGGTAGCAGGCTCCCTGCTGAGCAGAGCCAGATGCAGGGCTGGATCCCAGGACCCTGAGACCATGACCTGAGTGAAAGGCAAAGCCTTAACCCACTGAGCCACCCAGGTGCCCCTAAGTTTTAAGTTTAACTTTTAATGCTGATTGTTATATAAAACAAATAATAATTGAATATACTTCTCCTAGCCATGATTTTCTTTGCTTTTCATTCTAATTTTGGCCCACTGACAAATGTCTTTACCTTATAACTTCTTACAAGTTCAAAAGAGATAAGAAAAGGCTATTTAAAAGCTCAGGAAAATCCCAATGTTGTTTAGGCTAGACATCCTGCATCTCTCTGTCTTTGTGGTAGAAATCAGAATTCCAAATAGGATTTTTAATATCTAACAGGTATAGTTACCTGTACAGCCCATCATGTAATTTTATTAATTTCACTGAGAACACATAAATATTCTTCTTCTTTTTCTCCTTTTGATTTTTAAGGCTATTTACTTGGTAATCTTTCCTTCTGCCTAATGACCCAGTGGCTCCCTAGTGACAGTCTTTCCTTGTCTTCAGATACTTAGGGATACATTAACTCTTTCAACCCTTCAGGGACCACTTGGTGTGCTCTAATGAGTAGTAACATTGAGGAAAGCACATAATTTACTTTAGATAAAGAGGTCACACCCATACTATTAGATATTTTTTATTTTCATCAAGGTGCTATTTACATATATTTTCAGAAACTAATCATGCTAAAAATATTTTAATAAAAAATATTTTAATAATAACAGCAGTGCCTTATTTTTTCCCTTCCCAACTCTACAATGGGTCTTCAGCATAGCCCCTTACAAACTTTTAACATTTCTTATGTTACATTTTTGCTATTCTAAATAGTATGTTTCCCTTGAGAGCTCTTGATTTATTGAGTTTTGACATAATATAACAAATTTTATTAGAGTAAATGAGTGTCTGGTCCTCTGAATATGTTCCTATAAAGCTAATTTGAATTAATCAATACTCAGTGTTCTATTATTACACTAATATAGATAGGGCTCAAAGCAGAGCCAATTAGTCTACCAAAATTACAATTCTCCCACCCTGTAGTATGTTCAGCCAATTTGTTTAGCTAACTAGTGTCAGTTGTTTTATCTTCCTATAGAATTTGCTTTCAAATGTACTTAATTATTATTACTTTTTAAAAAAATTATTGTTAATCATCCCACTCTTGTATTTTCAGTTTAATTTTTCACAAATTAAAGGACATTTCTTTTTTCCTTGAAACTTAGCTTGTAAGACTGGATCCTCCAGGTCAGGTATATCTTGATAGTTTTTATTGTCTGTTCATGTATATTATGGAATGAGGTGTTAGAAAACTGAATGCTTTGTGCACATAGACAGGATGCCAACTGTTGGGCATTGCCATGGGTCAGTTATTCAGTGAGGCAGCTGTTTCATTGTGGACTTTCAAAGTTTAGTATTGCCTTAATTTTCCTGGGACACTTTTCTTAATCTAGAAAGGATTTCTTCAGTTTCCTGCTTAAGAAAGTTTATTTTTTTCCATTTATCACAACTTTAGCAATTTAAACAAAATATATTATCATCTCAGTTTCTGTGCTCAGGAATTTGGGAGATGGTTATGCTGGATCTTCTACCCATGGTCTTCAGGGTTCCATTCAAGATATTGATAGGGTTGAGTTCTCATATGGAGTTTGAAATTCTCTTCCAGCTTTACTCAGATGGCTGGCAGAATTCATTCCCTTGTAGTGGGAGATATGAGGCCCTCTGCTCCTATGGACTGCTTTTTTCCATGGGCTACTCATACTAAGGCTGTGTGTTTCAAAGCCAGTAGGGGAGAATCTCAGAACTTCAGGGAAGGACTAAGCCCCCTTCTAAAAAGTTCATCTGATAAACTTAGGCCTACCCTGGATAATCTCCCTTTGATTAATTCCATAACACTGATTAGGGACCTTATTTACATCTGCAAAATTCCTTTCACCTTTGTAAGGTAGTCATATAAGTGATATCATATTCAGGGTCTGTTCCTACTGGAGGAAAGGAGATTACATGTGGGTGTGTGTCACTGGGGATCATCTTAAGAATTCTGCCTATCAGAGAGTGCTGTGTCTGTTGGTTTTCAGTGGTGCGGAAGATATCATTCTGAATGAGCTTTTCCAGTGAATCCTACCTTTTTCAGAATAGTACCTTATCCTATTCTCAGCTGTGTCTGGTGTCACCTATCCCAGGGAATAAATCCATCACTCCTACAAGTGTGAAAATGGGGTTCTGTGATTCTAAAAGCTTTTCTGTTTTAGAATTATGCCCTAGTCTGTTGCTTAGGGGTACTTAGCCTTCCAACACTTGAACAGAGACTAGTTTCTGGAGAATAAATGGATTGCCTTTCATAGGTACCCCCATCTGTAGCCAGTTATGCTTATACTGTTGCTGTTCTGCCAAGGCAGTTAACACCTCCTCCATTTGGTGTCCATCTTTAAGTATTGTAAAAGAGGGGGAGGGAGAGAGACAAGCAGACTCCATACTGAGCTTGGATGCCTACTTGGGTCTCTCAAGACACGGGGATCTTGACCTGAGTTAAATCCAAGATTTGGATGCTTAACAACTGAGCCATCCAAGCACCCCTACAGACACATTTTAAAATAAATTCATAAATTTCCATAAAATTCCCATTGGGATTTTGATTGAGGTCTGCATTGAATGCATGAAACATTTGGGGAAATGTAGCATCATTACAATATTTGATTTTCTAATTACTGATTACCATAAATCCCTTTGTGTATTTAGGCTTTCTTTATTTTTACTTAATCCAGTTTTATTGTTTTCTATGGAAAGCCATTTCTAAAGCTTTTTATAACTTGGTGTCTCATACATTCACTGTTGTAAATGGAATATGTGTAAAAAATTATTTTTCTATTTGTTGCTGGTATGTAGATCTACAATTGACTTTCTGTATTGACCTTGCTCCCAACAAAATAACGAATTTTCTCTGATTATTTCTAATATTTTTGTGCAATTTAAAAAATTTTCTACATATGTAATCATGCAATTTGTGTATAATAGTGCTTTTTGACTTTTCTCCAGTACTTATAGTTTTGTACTTGTATTGCATTAGCAGTCAGGCTAGAAGCTCTGGTAATATTCATGATAGTGGACATTTGTGTTGATTTTTTTAAATAAGGAAATATTTAAACATTTCACCATTAAGTATGATTTTTATTGTATTTTCTCAATATATTTTATTATATTAAGTGATTTCCATAATTGACTAAGATTTTTGTCATGAGTATATATTGAGTTTTATCACTTTTTCTCAGTTTGTTGAGACCATCATGATTTTTCTTCCTTATTTTAAAATTTTTCCCATATTTGTACCAATGAATTTTTCTTCAGTCAAGTAAGCTTGACCTGCACTGTTTTAAGAGGAATTATAATCTCTCTGTCCTCTGATATCCACACAGTGCCTCTTTGAGATTCTAGCATGTCAGTATCCATTCTAAATCTCCAGGGTATTCGAGCATGTAGCATTTTATAGTTTTTCAAAATGAAATTTAATTTTAAATATCTGTAACAATTGCTAAGTCCACTGTTGTGATTCTGCCTTTTTAAAGCTAACCACCCAAATTTTAAATGTGATCCTGAGCAAACTCAAAGACCTGCATGATAACATGGATAAATACATAGTAGAAATCTTAACCTTGCATCAGGTTTTACTAGTGATCAGCCAAGACTCCAAGAGAGAAGCAGTAACCATATATTCTCAGTGTTCACCTCCATATAGAATGCCCCACATCTATCATACACAGCTGCCTAAATTCCCTGCTCTTTTTCACCAGGACATGTTTTGGGTTCAGAAGATAAGAGCAAAAGGTGGATGCAGGTCAATCTACTTGCATAGTTTCTGCGGTCTATTTCACTAGCTATAACTAAAACCCTGCATTCTTCAGTACATCTGAAGTATGTAAATCTACAAGAACAGGTCTATTTACAAAAACAAGCAAACAAATAAAAATACAACCAGCATAGGTATGTCCTGCTAAAAGTGTTCCTTAGAAAAGAGATCAGTGCATAGCTACACTTAAAATAATCCCAGCACAGGTATATCCTGCTAAAAGTGGTCCTTAGAAAAGAGATCAGTACATAGCTACACTTAAAATATCCCACCAATATATTTACATGGATTTCTAGTTAAGGTCAAAACACTTTCACCTGCCACTGAGAAAAGAGGAAATGAGGAAAAAGAGTTAACATTCTACCTATGAAGAGCTTTTTCTCTTTCATTCTCTTATAACTTAATCTAGTATAGCAGATTGTTTTATGTTTTTTTTTTAATTTTTTTAATTTTTTTTAAAATGTAGACTCCTGGGTCCCTGTCCTAGAATATCTGACTTAGTATGTCTAGGGAAGAACCTAGGAGTCTGCTGCTGCTTCTTCTTTTTTTTTTTTTTTTAAGATTTTATTTTTTTATTTTTTATTTTTGACACAGAGAGAAATAGGGAATACAAGCAGGGGGTGTGGGAGAGAGAGAAGCAGGCTTCCCACTGAGCAGGGAGGCCAATGTAGGGCTCAACCCCAGGACCTCAGGATTATGACCTGAGCCGAAGGCAGACGCTTAACGACTGAGCCACGCAGGCACCTCTGTAGCCGATTATTTTAGACCTTAGTGTATTATCATGACATATATAGATTATACCAATATTCTCACGACCCTTGAAGACCTTTAGTACTCAGTCCAAACTTAGCCTTCACTTCTCCTATATCATCCTGTCTTTTGAGGAAAAACCTATTTGTGCCATCATATTTTAAGATATTCTTTCCAAAAATAGAAAGTTGTGCTAGTATCATCTTAGGATAGCATTTATGTCCAGCTTCAATTCTAATAATATTTGGAATTTCACTTCTCTTAGAAGAAATTCCCTGAAAGTTTGAAATAAGTGATACTGTTTTTCTATGTCACAACAAAATAATTCCCCTATAATAATTTATGTGTATCTTCTTTTGAAATGAAATTTTATATAATTAATTTGATATATTCTAATTTTATTAAAAATTAATATTTATTAATTTATTTCATCCCTAAGCAAAGAGAGTTCTAAACTCTGTTTTGGGTATGTCAAGTGATTACCTTTTGTTACAGTGATTCCTAGGAATTGATAGTGGTGACCTCAAGAATGTTATAATAAAGGATTCAACAGCTGAGACTAGACTTAGCAGTAAATAGTTTAAAGATTTATTTATTTATTTTAGAGAAAGAGAGTGCTAGTTGGGGAGAAGAACAGAGGGGGAGAAGCAGACTCTCTGCTGAGCAGGGAGCCCAAAGGTGAATTGGGGAGGGGAGTGCTCCATCTCACAACCCTGAGATCATGATCCTGAGATCGTGACCTGAGAGGAAATCAAGAGTCAGATGCTTAACTGACTGAGCCACCCAGGCTCCACTTTAAAGACTATTTAATGGGGCGCCTGGGTGGCTCAGTGGTTTAAGCCGCTGCCTTCGGCTCAGGTCATGATCCCAGGTCCTGGGTTCGAGCCCCGCATCGGGCTTTCTGCTCAGCTGGGAGCCTGCTTCCTCCTCTCTCTCTGCCTGCCTCTCTGCTTACTTGTTTCTCTCTGTCAAATAAATAAATAAAATCTTTAAAAAAAAATAAAATAAAGACTATGTAATGAACTTTGCCCTAAGTATAGAACATAAGAAGAGTAGTAAATATTCTCAGTATTTCCTTAAATTTGCATTTAAAAAATTGATTTTACATTATGAGACATATTTAAAAAGTTCAAACATTTAAAAACCTTGTGAGGGGTGCCTGGGTGACTTCAGCCTTCAGCCTTCAGCTCAAGTCATGATCCTGGGGTCCTGGGATCCAGTCCCACATTGGGCTTCCTGCTCAGCCAGGAGTCTGCCTTTCTCTCTTCCTCTCCCCCTGCTCATGCTCTCCTTCACCCTCTCTCTAAAATATACATAAAATCCTAATAAAATAAAAAAAATTATGAATAAATAAATAAATAAATAAAAACCTTATGCGACAACTAAAAGCTGTAGATCTTGAAATGATCACCATTTATAGATGACTTTTTAAAAATAAAAAATAAATAATATTTTTGCTATTTTTAAAAGAGCTTATTGACAGACACCTGGGTGGCTCAGTTGTTTAGGCTGCTGCCTTTGGCTCAGGTCATGATCCCAGGGACTCCCAGGAGTCCCACATGGGTTCCTTACTCGACAGGGAGTCTGTTTCTCCCTCTGCCCGCTCTGCTTGCTCCTCCTGCTTGTGCTCTCTCTCTGACAAATTAATAAAATCTTTTTTAAAAAAAGAAAGCTTATTGAGCTTTAGTTATAGGGTATCATAAAAAAATTCTGTGTTTAACAGAATTTAAGATAAAGTAATCAAGACAGCTTTTCCTACTACCTAAGAGTTTGCACATTAATTTTTATATCTTGTATTGTAATAGATTACCTCCACAGCTTATTTGCTCCATGACCACCTGCTCAGTTCTGCTATGTTGCACCTAAATACCTTGAATCATTGTGGTAAATCATCTATAGAGTCTTCTGAAATGGAATATATCTGGGAGAGGAAGCAAAGATTAGAAATGCAAATGATCAAATTGTTGCTTTGGGTGTTGTTATATTAACTTTTTCTTTCTTTAATTTACTTTGTAAGAGAAAATAAGATGATTTTGAATTATTCACCACATTTCCTTCCAATGTGAGTCTTTTTTTTTATTGTGATTAGACTTTTACATTAAGTGTTAATGCTTTTTACTAAGAAGCAGGTTAATTGTACCATCTATTTTCAATTAGCCCTAGTAGAGCGCATGTATAGCTGTGGAGTCTATTGTGCATGTCCTTATAAAAGTGAGGAAATGGAGTAAAAGCTATTATTTTTGATGTCCTGATAAATTATACTCCATATTATGTTAGATTAACAAAATGAATGACTAATGTTCCATGTACACATGAGCTGTTGACAGCATTTTTGACTCTTAATAAATCTGAATACTGGCTGATAACCAATCCTTTTTTATATTAAGTACAAATTAAATCTAGATTATTTCATAACCTTTAGTCACTGGCTTCTAAACACATTATATATACATGCATATGTATGTATGTATAACATACATGTATGTATGCATAACATACATATGTGTGTATGTGTATATCTGTTATTTACTTTTCAGCATTAATCAGGCAAATTCTAAAATAAGTTTTTTGTTATCTTATGAGATAACAAACATTCTATATCTTATGGGAAGATATAGAATGACATGCATAGTTTTTAGCTTACTGAGAAATGGAATGTGAACTTTTACATTTAGAATTGTGAAATACAGTTAATTGTTCAAAAACTCTTATGTGTGTGTATGTATATATTTACATATATATAAATATAATTATGTCTATTCATAGAAACATCTTGAACAACAATGAAAATCTAATTTTTAATGGTTGTTAAGGATTAGAAAATTAATAACTGTTTGGGAATGCTTACATTAGTTATACTTATAAAAGGCCAAATTTTCACTTGCCACATTTTGTAGATAATTTTAATTCAGGAACACCAATAAATCTAAAATGTATCAAATAATATTACTGGAAGACATGATCACACTTCTGTAGATACTGTTGTTTTCTATATATCTTCTAGGGTTTTGGTTCATTTTCAAACTATGATTCAATCCTGAGTTGATGATTTCAGCCCTAGTTTTGCCTTCTTTCCCTGTCAAAACAAAATTAAATGACCCCAGAAATAAAATTTTAAAAATGCTAGAACTCTGGGATGTGAAGATATTATACTGTTCTACATAAGGAAATTTTAGGAACATTCTCTAAAATAACTATTCTATGAATATTTCTAATGCAGATTAATGAATTAGCTGTAAATTTCAGTAGCAAGGAGTGTTCTTTAAATTCATTTCAGCTAAATGGAAAAAATACTTCATTTCAGCTACAATTTTCAAAATATATTTAATCATATAATCCATTTTTTAGAGAACACCTATTGACATTTTTTTGAACTAGTTTTCTTCAAAAAACACTTGAAAACAAATGATATGTTGAGAAATGATAATTTATAATATATTGATAAATGATAAGTTAATAACAAATCACATCATATTGTATATTAACATTTGAACACAGTAAAATCAGGTTAGAACTATTTTAAGTCAGCAAGATAGTCAAAACTTAAGAAAATTATTAATGCATCCATTTTTGCAAAGGAGAAAAAGAACATAGTTTTTGACATCTTAAAAGTCATTTGATAAAAGCAAATATTTCCTTTGTGTAAAATATCTTATTACTAGAATGAAAGGAAGCTTCCTTACATGAACAAGAGTATTAGAATAGTAAAGAAAACATCAGTTTTAGTGATTAAACACTTAACCTGCTGAGCCACCCAGGCCTACCAACAGTTTTTTCTTTATTGTCATTTGTTCATTCAACCAAACTCATTTCCTATGAACATACCTCAAATGATGCTTGTACTTACTCCTGAAATTACTCAAATGTATTTTAGCAATGTTTGTCTTAAAATTTTATTAGATATATACATATGACAAAAATTAGAAGCAACTATAATTCTTCAAATTATAAAAATTGGCTTATTGGAAAACAAACTAAACTAGAAACTAAAAAACCTTTCTTTTAGTCTTGGCTTTTAATGAGCTATCCTGTACCTCTGAGTAATCTCTATGAGTATTCCAGTTATCCATAAAATGAAGAAAATATGGTTACATATTCAGTAAATTCCCCTATTTTTTTCATTAATGTAATTTTATTTCTTTTCAGCTCCAAAATTCATTGTTTTAACCTTGTGTTTCAAACTTTATATAGCTGAACCCCTAAGCAGTTGGGTTCTTTTTTAAAATGAAATCTTTAGGATAGAAATCTAAAACTCCCACAGAATTATTCAATTAAAATAATTAATGTTTTATGTCTTCATTTGGTAACCAAATGCCTGAATTTTAGCTATGACCATCCAGAATAAAAACTGTATTTTCCAGTTTTTCTTAAAGCTAGATATGGCCATATGACTAATTTCTGATCAACAATATTTAAAAAACAAAACAAAACACTGATGTATGCAATTTGGGTATTGCTTTTAAAAAGGAGAATAATTGTGCTTTCTTTTTTTCTTTTTTTTGGGGGGTACTTCCTATTGGGTGGAATATTGAAGTGAGAACAGAATTTGATCATCTTAATAATAATGGAATCTCTAAGGAATAGGTTAGCAAAAGAGAACAGAAGTATGGGCTTCCAACCATATAATCACCATATCACCTTTTGTTTGGAGTATTACGTGATACAAGAATAAACTTCTGGTTTCCTTAAACCATTGATAATTTGGTCCTTTTTTTTTTAATGACAGGCTACATTTGTATCAATTAATGTAGTTTTTGATATAAAGTAAGCATAGATAATAGATACCTGCTATATATTTTCTTTTTTTACTCACAACTTTCTGAGTATAATGTACAGGGAGTACAGTAATTGGTTAAATCATTTGAACATGCTGCAAAATACATGAATCAAGTATTAAAGTTGATGGCTAAATCACGAAATAATTTATTTACATACCATTTTAAATTTTGCAAATTTACTTTTTTCATGTCAGTTATTTTCTTTAACCTGAAATAAATATATACATTATTGTTATTATTGACCTTCACACATGAAGAGACAGAACTTCGATGGTGAAGAAACTTTAGTCAACTAAACAGTAGTTGGAGACCATATTTATATATTTTTAAAGTATAATTACCAAAAAGAAAACTCCAGTATGGTTAAAATTGGGGGAAATGACAGACTATAAAGCTGTCATTATCTGTCACCCAACCTACTGAAATTATGTTTTAATCTATACATTCACCTCTAACATTTTTCTCTCTTTTCATGATAGTACTTGTTGTCATTTTACTAATGAAACATAGATTAAAACATTTGTTACAGAACAATTTATTAGTTTAAAATGAAGCAGTATTAAAATTTTTTGTTAGCTCTGCTATATAGTCTTGCTCATTACAAGAACCTGATTTTGTGATTATGATAAATCTTTAACTATAAAAAGAAAATATGAAATATACAGAAGGAAATCATATAAACAATGTTAGATAGGAATGAATTGTCTTCTCTGGACATTGTTTTCAGATGCCCTCATAGGCAGCTTAATCATTTCCTCTTATTTTTTCCTAACATTGTTTATTATTAAGATATGTTTGTTTGTGTTGTATATGTTTTGTCTTATAAAGAGTTCAACCATATCCAAAACAAACAAAAAAAGGACTTGCCTAGGGAACTCAATGTATTCATTATCCTGTTGTAACAATTATCACCATGGCTGAATTTAACTATGCCCTCATCAACTTCATCCTCATCACATAATATATTAAAGCAAATTTCAGCCGCTTTGGCATTCTATCAGTAAATATTTTGGTAAAATCTCCTAAAGATAAGCCTCTTTTTAAATGTCTCTATAATATCATTATTAAATCTAAAACTAACAAATATAATTGATTTTTATGCCCTATTTCACCAGCCAAGTCATGTTTAAGGTAGTGTTTCTCAAATACTAATGTGTATAATAATCACCTGAAGACCTTATTAAAAAAATGCACATTCTGATTCAGGAGTTCTGCATTGGGATATGAAAATCCTCCATGTGATTTTACTGCTCCTTATCACACTTTGACTTTGGAAATTATAGGTATAAAAAATTCCCATGTGCTCTTCATACAGACTTCCTAATTTTCAATATTTTACTGTAGTTGTAGTTGCTATCTCTTTTGATTTCTCTCTCTCTTATTTTCTCTCCATTTATTTTTATATTTTTCTGAAACGTATAAAAAAATCAGACAATCCATGATAACACTTAAAATACTTATATTTTTCTGTTCCTGAAAACAAGGATGCTCCTTACATAACCATCAAAATCAACTCCTTACATAATACTATCAAAATCAGAAAATTAACACAGATAAAGTACAAACTTCTGAAGAGACCGCATTCACTTCTGGTGTAAGATTATATCCAAGGTTACAGGTTGCATTTAAGTGTCATGTTCTTTAGTTAACTTCTTCAGTCTGGAAATGTTCTTCAGTCTTCCCTTGTTCTTTCTTTTATTTGTCTTGGATACTTACAAAGAGTACAGGCTAGTTACTCTGTAGAATATTCCTCATATTGTGTTTATTAGACTAGATACAGATTTGGGCAGTAAAGCTATAGAAGTGAAGCAGTCGGCTTCTCTGTCATATAGTGTGTATCAAGAGTCACTCATTGACCGTGTACCACATTGCTCATGATATTAGTTTTATTTGGTTAGTGTGTTGTCTACAAGGTATCCAAACTTTAAAGATAATTATAAATATTTTTTTCTGGGGGGACAGTTTGAGCATATATAAATGTTCTGTTTCTCACAAAATATATGCCAAATAACTCTAGGGATAATTTTACATCAGAAAATATATTTTGGTTCTTGAATGAATCCCTTATTACCATGATGGTTATCTGATGGTGGTTTTCTAATTCAATCATTTCTCCTATTGTACTGGTTGACATTATACTGACATTTAGGATCTTTGTTTCTGCCTTTTTTTTCTGAGTATGGACTCCTAAATTCCTCTTATTATTCAGAGATGTACAATCCTTCACTTATTTTTATTTCTTTTAATGCTCAAATTTCCAAGATTTAGTTAGTTCCTGTTTATATCCATTTGACCTGCCCCATCATTCTGAGAACATTTTCCTACTTTCTGCACAAGATATTCCAGGGTCACCACCTTACATTATACTTGTCCCAGCTCTGCAGTCAGCCGCTTATTTCCAAGAATCTCTAGTTCATATAGCTAAGGACTACATGTGCTCTTTGCTACTGCAGTGTCATTGATTATGTCCTCAATAAACACTGGCAGAATTAAAAGTGTTGAAAAGCAATTATTTTGGTGTAATTGTTGATTAATATAAATAAAATGTTAATGTTATATATTGCCATTTAATTTTAATTAATTTAAATTTAATTAATTAATTAATTAATTAATTAATTAAATAAATTTAATAATTATTTAATAAATAATAATTAATTAATTAATTAAAATTTAATTAATTTAATTGTAATTAATAATATAATCTCTTATGTAAATGAAATGATTTATAATTATTATTTAAAATACATGCATTATTTAAATATGGAAACATTTATAATAGCTATGGAGAGAGAATGAATATCATTTTAATATATCATTTTAATAAGCAAAGGAAACTAGCTATACATTGTTGACAGAAACTAAATTTTTGAGACATGATTCTATTTTTAATTACAGTAGATAACTCTATAATCTGAAAAATAGGTTCTTACAAATTTTCCATGTGCTTATCATAAAATAATGTGTCTTAATGTTGAGTAATTAAAGACTTGTATCCAATCACATTGAGTTAAACATTTTCATAAGAAAAAAGCAGTTAAAATTAATCCAAATGACCAACATAATCATTTAAAAGAAATACATGCTTTAATTTGTGAAACTCTAACCTTTTCTATATTAGAAAAATACTTTGAGGGGGCACCTGGGTGGCTCAGTGGGTTAAAGCCTCTGCTTTCAGCTCAGGTCATGATCCCAGGGTCCTGGGATCGAACCCCACATTGGGCACTCTGCTCAGCAGGGAGCCTGCTTCCTCTTCTCTCTGCCTGCCTCTCTGCCTACTTGTAATCTCTGTCTGTCAAATAAATAAATAAAATATTAAAAAAAAAAGAAAGAAAAATACTTTGACACAAACACTTTACAAATGTCAGCAGAAAATCTATACTTCATTTCTTCACATTGGTTTTGTGACATTGTGTTTGCTGATATTCGACAAGGGATAAGTTGGGATTGATTTCTTCTGCCACTGCTGTTTTCTGTTGTATTATGGGAAATTAAAGGGCTGAAATGAATTGGGTCCCTTACAACCCCATAGTCACTCATGTGGGCAGAGCTGTGAGAGGTAAAACCTATGTCCTCTCTGGGTCTTAGGGGTCAATAGAAAGTTTAGGAATAGCACATCAGTTTAAGTTGAAGGAATTGTCAAAATTTTGAAGTCTGTGAATAAGACAGGTGTTTCATGCATGCTTTATAAAAATGATTTCAAAATCAAAGTGGATTTTTTCACCTGAGAATCATGAGCCTACTCCCAGGATTTCCCTAGATAGGATGCATCCAAAATTAATAATCAAATTCTAGCCATCATCATTGTAGATAATGAAAATTTTATCAGAGCTCAAAGAGGATTCAAATATACTTATTTTATTTTTATTTGCATATATGACACATGATGTTATATTAGTTTCAGGTGTAGAACATAGTGATTTAACATTTTTATACATTATGCTATGCTCATCACAAATGTAGCTACCATCTGTCACCATACAGCTGTGTTATAGTGTCATTGACTGTAATCTCCGTGATGTACTTTTTATTCCTGTGATTTCCTCATTCCATAATTGGATCCTCTATCTATCACTCCCATTCACCAATTTTGCTCAACCCCCTACCAGCATTCCTTCCAGCAACCATCAGTTTGTTCTCTGTATTTATAGGTCTTATTCTGCTTCGTTGGTTTGTGTAATCATTTGTTTTGTTTTTTGTTTGTTTGTTTGTTTGTTAGATTCCACATTTGAGTGAAATATGTGTTTGTCTTCCTCAGTGTGACTTACTTTACTTAGCATAACCTTTAGGTCCATCCATGTTTTTGCATATGACTAGATTTCATCCCTTTTTATGGCTGCATGATAGTCCATTGTATTTTAAATTATTGTATATTAAGTCATTGTGTATTAAAATATTTTTATTTTCTTTTAATTCTTAACTTTAGTTTATTTTTTAAATTTTCAACAAATTTCATATTCTAGATACAAAATCAACAAGAACATTTTTTACTTGAAGCATTTTCAGAATACATGGTTCTAAAAGATATATATAAAACATTCTATCCAAGAAAAGTAGAATATGCATTTTCTTCCAGTACACACAGAATTTCCTGGTTAAGTCACACAAAAAGAGACATAATGAATTTTACAATTTTAAGTAGACTGAAATCATACCAACTATAATTCCCAACCACAGTGGTACAAAACTAAAGATCAACAATAAGGCAAAGCTAGAAAATCTACAATGTAAATATTAAATATTTAATATGTAAATATTACACAGTACACTACTGTACAAGCAATGGGCCAAATAAAAAATCAAACAGTAAATCAAAATATGTTTTAAGAAGAAAAAAAAAAAGGAAACACAATATTCCAAAACCTGTGGGATGCAGCAATAGCAGATGTTAGAATGAAATTTATGCTATAAATTCTTGTATTAAGAAAATTTATGCTATTAATTCTTATATTAAGAAAAAATGTTCAAATAAACAACATTACACCAGAAAGAATAGAAAAAGAAGAAATCTAGCTGAAATTTAGTAGAGGAAGAAAATAACAAAGAAAAATCAGAAATAAATAGGACACCAAAATAAATAATAATATAACTTTGAAAGTAATGACTAGTTTAAAAACAAAAATTAGCACTGCTTTAACTACTTTAGCTAAAAAAAGACAAAGACTCAAAAAATAAAATGAGAAATGGAAGAGGAAACAATACAACAAATACCACAGAAATATATAATATAATAACAAATTACTGTATACAATTATATACTGACAAATCAGTTAACTTAGGAAAAATCCCAAATAATTCCTAAAAACATACAAGTTGCCAAGATTGAATCTTGAATCCAAGAAATAGGAAATATTCTTAGACTAATAACAGGAATGAAAGTTGAAAATCTCCCAGCACAAAAAAGCCCAAGACTACACAGTTTCATTGGTGAATTATACCAAACATTTATTTATTTATTATTATTATTTTTTTAATTAATTTTATTTTTTTAAACATATAATATATTTTTATCCCCAGGGGTACAGGTTTGTGAATCGCCAGGTTTACACATTTCACAGCACTCACCATAGCACATACCCTCCTCAATGTCCATAACCCCAACCCCCCTCTCCCAACCCCCTTCCCCCATCAACCCTCAGTTTGTTTTGTGAGATTAAAAGTCACTTCTGGTTTGTCTCCCTCCCAATCCCATCTTGTTTCATTTACTCTTCTCCTACCGCCTTAACCCCCCACGTTGCAATCTCTTCTCCCTCATATCAGGGAGATCATATGATAGTTGTCTTTCTCCGATTGAGTTATTTTGCTAAGCATGATACCCTCTAGTTCCATCCACGTCGTCGCAAATGGCAAGATTTCATTTCTTTTGATGGCTGCATAGTATTCCATTGTGTATATATACCACATCTTCTTTATCCATTCATCTGTTGATGGACATCTAGGTTCTTCCCATAGTTTGGCTATTGTAGACATTGCTGCTATAAACATTCGGGTGCACGTGCCCCTTCAGATCACTACGTTTGTATCTTTAGGATAAATACCCAGTAGTGCAATTGCTGGGTCATAGGGTAGTTCTATTTTCAACATTTTGAGGAACCTCCATGCTGTTTTCCAGAGTGGTTGCACCAGCTTACATTCAGACCAAAAGTGTAGGAGGGTTCCCCTTTCTCCACATCCTCGCCAGCATCTGTCATTTCCTGACTTGTTAATTTTAGCCATTCTGACTGGTGTGAGGTGATATCTCATTGTGATTTTGATTTGTATTTCCCTGATGCCAAAGGATATGGAGCACTTTTTCATGTGTCTGTTGGCCATCTGGGTGTCTTCTTTGCAGAAATGTCTGTTCATGTCTTCTGCCCATTTCTTGATTGGATTATTTGTTCTTTGGGTGTTGAGTTTGATAAGTTCTTTATAGATTTTGGACACTAGCCCTTTATCTGATATGTCGTTTGCAAATATCTTCTCCCATTCTGTCAGTTGTCTTTTGGTATTGTTAACTGTTTTCTTTGCTGTGCAAAAGCTTTTGATCTTGATAAAATCCCAATAGTTCATTTTTGCTCTTGCTTCCCTTGCCTTTGGCGATGTTCCTAGGAAGATGTTGCTGAGGCTGAGGTTGAAGAGGTTGCTGCCTGTGTTCTCCCCAAGGATTTTGATGGATTCCTTTCTCACATTGAGGTCCTACATCCATTTTGAGTCTATTTTCGTGTGTGGTGTAAGGAAATGGTCCAATTTCATTTTTCTGCATGTGGCTGTCCAATTTTCCCAACACCATTTATTGAAGAGGCTGTCTTTTTTCCATTGGACATTCTTTCCTGCTTTGTCGAAGATGAGTTGACCATAGAGTTGAGGCTCTCTATTAGAGAGCTCTCTAGAATAGAGGGCTCTCTATTCTGTTCCATTGATCTATGTGTCTGTTTTTGTGCCAGTACCATGCTGTCTTGATGATGACAGCTTTGTAATAGAGCTTGAAGTCCGGAATTGGGATGCCACCAACTTTGGCTTTCTTTTTCAATATTCTTTTGGCTATTCGAGGTCTTTTCTGGTTCCATATAAATTTTAGGATTATTTGTTCCATTTCTTTGAAAAAAATGGATGGTACTTTGATAGGAATTGCATTAAATGTGTAGATTGCTTTAGGTAGCATAGACATTTTCACAATATTTATTCTTCCAATCCAGGAGCATGGAACATTTTTCCATTTCTTTGTGTCTTCCCCAATTTCTTTCATGAGTACTTGATAATTTTCTCAGTATAGATTCTTAGCCTCTTTGGTTAGGTTTATTCCTAGGTATCTTATAGTTTTGGGTGCAATTGTAAATGGGATTGACTCCTTAATTTCTCTTTCTTCTGTCTTGTTGTTGGTGTACAGAAATGCAACTGATTTCTGTGCAATGATTATATATCCTGACACTTTACTGAATTTCTGTACAAGTTCTAGCAGTTTTGGAGTGGAGTCTTTTGGGTTTTCCACATATAGTATCATATCATCTGCAAAGAGTGATAGTTTGACTTCTTCTTTGCTGATTTGGATGCCTTTAATTTCCTTTTGTTGTCTGATTGCTGAGGCTAGGACTTCTAGTCCTATGTTGAATAGCAGTGGTGATAATGGACATCCCTGCCGTGTTCCTGACCTTAGCGGAAAAGCTTTCAGTTTTTCTCCATTGAGAATGATATTTGCGGTGGGTTTGTCATAAGTGGCTTTGATAATAGTGAGGTACGTGCCCTCTATCACTACACTTTCAAGAGTTTTGATCAGGAAGGGATGCTGTACTTTGTCAAATGCTTTTTCAGCATCTATTGAGAGTATCATATGGTTCTTCTTCTTTCTTTTATTAATGTGTTGTATCACGCTGATTGAGTTGCGGATGTTGAACCAACCTTGCAGCCCTGGAATAAATCCCACTTGGTCGTGGTGAATAATCCTTTTAATGTACTGTTGAATCCTATTGGCTAGTATTATGGTGACAATTTTTGCATCTGTGTTCGTCAAGGATATTGGTCTGTAGTCCTCTTTTTTGATGGGATCCTTGTCTGGTTTTGGGATCAAGGTGATGCTGGCCTCATAAAATGAGTTTGGAAGTTTTCCTTCCATTTCTATTTTTTGGAACAGTTTCAGGAGAATAGGAATTAGTTCTTCTTTAAATGTTTGGTAGAATTCCCCCGGGAAGCCATCTGGCCCTGGGCTTTTGTTTGTTTGGAGATTTTTGATGACTGTTTCAATCTCCTTACTGGTTATGGGTCTATTCAGGCCTTCTATTTCTTCCTGGTTGAGTTGTGGTAGTTTATATGTCTCTCGGAATGCATCCATTTCATCCAGATTCTCAAATTTGTTGGCGTAGAGTTGCTCATAGTATGTTCTCATAATCGTCTGTATTTCTTTGGTGTTAGTTGTGATCTCTCCTCTTTCATTCATGATTTTATTTATTTGGGTCCTGTCTCTTTTCTTTTTGATAAGTCTGGTCATGGGTTTATCAATCTTATTAATTCTTTCAAAGAACCAGCTCCTAGTTTTGTTGATTTGTTCTATTGTTTTTTTGGTTTTTATTTCATTGATTTCTGCTCTGATCTTTATGATTTCTCTTCTCCTGTTGGGTTTAGGCGTTCTGTCTTGTTCTTTCTCCAGCTCCTTTAGGTGTAGGGTTAGGTTGTGTACCTGAGACCTTTCTTGTTTCTTGAGAAAGGCTTGTACCGCTATATATTTTCCTCTCAGGACTGCCTTTGTTGTGTCCCACAGATTTTGAACCGTTGTGTTTTCATTATCATTTGTTTCCATGAATTTTTTCAATTCTTCTTTAATTTCCTGGTTGACCCATTCATTCTTTAGAAGGATGCTGTTTAGTCTCCATGTATTTGGGTTCTTTCCAAATTTCCTCTTGTGATTGAGTTCTAGCTTCAGAGCATTGTGGTCTGAAAAGATGCAGGGAATGATCCCAATCTTTTGATACCGGTTGAGACCTGATTTAGGACCAAGAATGTGATCTATTCTGGAGAATGTTTCATGTGCACTAGAGAAGAATGTGTATTCTGTTGCTTTGGGATGAAATGTTCTGAATATATCTGTGATGTCCATCTGGTCCAGTGTGTCATTGAAGGCCTTTATTTCCTTGTTGATCTTTTGCTTGGATGATCTGTCCATTTCAGTGAGGGGAGTGTTAAAGTCCCCTACTATTATTGTATTATTGTTGATGTGTTTCTTTGATTTTGTTATTAATTGGTTTATATAGTTGGCTGCTCCCACATTAGGGGCATAGATATTTATAATTTTTAGATCTTCTTGTTGGACAGTTCCTTTGAGTATGATAGAGTGTCCTTCCTCATCTCTTATTATTTGGCTTATTATTTATCTCTTATTATTTATTGGCTTAAAATCTAATTGATCTGATATAAGGATTGCCACTCCTGCTTTCTTCTGATGTCCATTAGCATGGTAAATTCTTTTCCACCCCCTCACTTTAAATCTGGAGGTGTCTTCGGGTTTAAAATGAATTTCTTGTAGGCAACATAGAGATGGGTTTTGTTTTTTTATCCATTCTGATACCCTGTGTCTTTTGATTGGGGCATTTAGTCTATTAACATTCAGGGTAACTATTGAGAGATATGAATTTAGTGCCATTGTATTGCCTGTAAGGTGACTGTTATTGTATATTGTTTCTGTTCCTTTCTGTTCTACTACTTTTAGGCTCTCTCTTTGCTTAGAGGACCCCTTTCAATATTTCCTGTAGAGCTGGTTTCGTGTTTGCAAATTCTTTCAGTTTTTGTTTGTCCTGGAAACTTTTAATCTCTCCTTCTAGTTTCAATGATAGCCTAGCTGGATATAATATTCTTGGCTGCATGTTTTTCTCGTTTAATGCTCTGAATATATCATGCCAGCTCTTTCTGGCCTGCCAGGTCTCTGTGGATAAGTCTGCTGCCAATCTAATATTTTAACCATTGTACGTTACAGACTTCTTTTCCCGGGCTGCTTTCAGGATTTTCTCTTTGTCACTAAGACTTGTAAATTTTACTCTTAGGTGACGGGGTGTGGACCTATTCTTATTGATTTTGAGGGGGTTTCTCTGAACCTTCTGGATTTTGATGCTTGTTCCCTTTGCCATATTGGGGAAATTCTCTCCAATAATTCTCTCCAATATACCTTCTGCTCCCCTCTCTCTTTCTTCTACCTCTGGAATCCCAATTATTCTAATGTTGTTTCGTCTTATGGTGTCCCTTATCTCTCGAATTCTCCCCTCATGGTCCAGTAGCTGTTTGTCTCTCTTTTGCTCAGCTTCTTTACTCTGTGTCATTTGGTCTTCTATATCGCTAATTCTTTCTTCTGCCTCATTTATCCTAGCAGTGAGAGCCTCCAGTTTTGATTGTACCTCATTAATAGCTTTTTTTATTTCAACTTGGTTAGATTTTAGTTCTTTTATTTCTCCAGAAAGGGCTTTTATATATCCCAAGAGGGTTTCTCTAATATCTTCCATGCCTTTTTCGAGCCTGGCTAGAACCTTGAGAATCATCATTCTGAACTCCAGATCTGACATATTACCAATATAGGTCCCTAGCCTTTGGTACTGCCTCTTGTTCTTTTTTTTGTGTTGAATTTTTCCGCCTTGTCATTTTGTCCAGATAAGAGTATATGAAGGAGCAAGTAAAATACTAAAAGGGTGGCAACAATCCTAGGAAAATATGCTTTAACCAAATCAGAAGAGATCCCAAATCGTGAGGGGGGAGAAAGGGGATAAAAAGAGTTTCAGAAAAAAAAAAAATGAAACAAATAAAAGAAGAAAACGAATAAAGAACAAATATAAAAAGGAAAAAAAAATATATATATATATTAGATAAACTAGTTTAAAAACGTTAAAAAAGAAAAGGGAAAAGTTAAAAAAAAATTAGCAGAAGAAGAGAAAAAAATTGAAAAAGAAAAAAAACTTAAATTAACTGCAAGGCTAAAGAATCATGGGGAGAAAGCCATGAGCTCCGTGCTTTGCTCTATCCTCTTCTGGAATTACACTGCTCTCCTTGGAATTGAAACTGCACTCCTTGGTAGGTGAACTTGGTCCTGGCTGGTTTTCTTGTTGATCTTCTGGGGGAGAGGCCTGTTGTAGTGTTTCTCAAGTGTCTTTGCCCCAGGCAGAGTTGCACCGCCCTTACCAGGGCCCGGGCTGAGTAATCCGCTTGGGTTTGCTTTCGGGGGCTTTTGTTCCCTGAGTGCTTTCCATAGATTTCCGGAGGACGGGAATGAAGATGGCGGCCTCCCAGTGTCCAGCCCAGAGGAGCCGAGAGCCTGGGGCCCCACTCCTCAGTGCACCCTCAGAGAACAGTCCCCAATTACTCCCGTCACCCTGGACTCCGGCCGCTCTCCGAGCTCACTGAGCCTGCGACTGGTTCAAGGTAACCCCGAGTTTAGAGCTCACTCCTTGGCTCTGTCTCTGTAGCCGGCTTCCCCGTTCTAATACCTGCAAGCTCTGCGACACTCAGACACCCCCGATCCTTCTGTGACCCTGCAGGACCTGAGGCCACGCTGACCCCGCATGGGCTTCACCCTGGTTAAGCCTCTGGAGCGAAGATGTCCCTCAGTGGAACAGACTTTTAAAAGTTCTGATTTTTTGCTCTGTTGCTCCGCCGCTTGCTGGGAGCTGGCCCCTCCCCCCGCGGTCTATCTTCCCGTCACTTTGGATTCACTTCTCCGCCAGTCCTACCTTTCAGAAAGTGGTTGATTTTCTGTTTCTAGAATTGCTGTTCTTCTCTTTCATATCCCGTTGGATTTGTAGGTGTTTGCAATCTTTAGATAAGCTATCTAGCTGATCTCCTGCTACCTGAAGTAGTCTCAGCCTGCTACTTCTCCACCATCTTGACTCCTCCTCCCTATACCAAACATTAAAAAAAAAATAATGAATGACAAAATGCCAAGACAGAGGAATTTATTCCAAATGAAAGAAAAAGATAAGGCCCCAGCCAGAAATCTAAACAAAACAGATATAAGTAACTTGCTTTATGGAGAATTTAAAGCGACAATCATAAGGATACTCACGGGACTTGAGGCGAGGATGGAAGGCATCAGTGAGATGCTTACCACAGGGATAAAAGAGTTTAAAAAAATCCATCAGAGATGAAGAATGCAATAAATGAGATGGAAACAGGCTTGATGTAATGAATAGCAGGCTAGAAGAAACAGAGGAACAAATGAGTAACCTCGAAGACAATGGAAAATAATGAAACTTAACCAAAGAGAGAAAGAAGAATTATGAAACTTTATTCATGAGAACAGAGTCAGGGAACTCAGTGACTCCATCAAATGTAATAACATTTATATGATAGGAGTCCCAGAAGGAGAGAGAGAAAAGGGGGCAATTTATTTCAAGAGATAATAGCAGAAAACTTCCCTAATCAGGAGAAGGAAACACATCCAGATCCAGGATGTACAGGGAACTCCCATTAATCAACTTCTATCAAAAGCAGGCCAATACCAGGACATATTGTAATTAAGTTAGCATAATATAGTGATAAAGAAAAAAATCTTAAAAGGAACAAGACAAAAGAAGTCCTTAGCTTACAAGGGAAAACCTGTAAGTCTAGCTGGAGATTTCTCAACAGAAACTTAGCAAACCAGAAGAGAGTGAAATGATCTATTCAAAGTGCTGAATGGGAAAACCCTGCAGTCAAATATACTCTATGCAGCAGGGCTGTCATTCAGAATAGAAGGAGAGATAAAGAGTTCCCCAGAAAAACAAAAACTAAAGGAGTTTGTGACCACTAAATCAGCCCCACAAGAAATATTAAAGGGCTCTTTGAGAGCAAAGGAGAATTCAAAAGATATCAAGACCAGAAAGGACCAGAAAATATTTCCAGAAACAATGACAAAACAAGTAATGTCAATATACATGTATCTATCAATAATTACTTTGAATGTAAATGGACTAAATAAATACTCCAGTCTAAAGGGGATCAGAATGGATTAAAAAAATAAGATCCATCTGTATGGCTGCCTATAAGAGACTCCATCTAGACCTACAGACACCTTCAGATTTAAAGTGAGAGGAAGGAGAAACATTTATCATGCAGATGGATGTCAAAAGAAAGCTGGAGTAGCAGTACTTTATCAGACACTAGATTTTTTGTCCTTATATTGTTTTTATCCTGCTTTGGTATTAGGGTAATACTGGCCTCAGAATGATTCTGAATGTATGCCCTTTATTTGATTATTTGTAAGATTTTGATCAAATATTTTTAAATTATGGGAAAATCCAATATAAAAGAAGTAATGTGTTTAATCAATGCAAGGAAAATTTAACATGGATAGGATGGAGAATAATGGATTTATATTACTTCAAGGGTCACTTAAATTCAGTGTTTTTGGCTAAAATCCAAATTATTAAAAACAACCTTTTCTATGAAGGTAAGTTTAGTAACATATCTCAAACTGGAGAATATATATGTTCCTTAATACAGAATTTTAATGGCTAGAAATATGCCATTTGTATGTACTTGCAAAGTATGCTATCATATGTCTTAAGATGTTCATTTCAATATATTTTGAGTAGCCAAAAAACTATTTAATTTCACTTCCATGGGTCTTGTTAAATAAATTTTGTTATACCAATATGAAGAAATGATATGTAACTAGTAAAAATAAAGTCATTGTAAAGACCTTAAAAGAAAAATTTCCAAAATATATAATACTTATTCTCAATAAGAGCAAGATGTGGAATGATGTATTAAATTTGCTTACTTCTGTATGAAAAAAATAGATACACATTATGAAATATTTGAATTATATGTATAATTTTAGAAGGGTCTGAATAATGATTACCTTTGCAAAGAAAAACTGACATGGGAGAGAGGCATTTACTTTTTATTATACATAATTTTCCATATTACAGTTTTATAACTAGATAGATAACTATTCTTATAAAAACAGTAGTTTCAAATAAACTCAAATGATAGAATGATTTTTAGACAAAAGGTGTTGCCAAATGTTTTGAGTGAGAGCTGAAATAAATAATGTAAAGCTTCTGAATATTGAATTGGGCTGATGGAGTCTTATGTTCGTGTTTTAAGAAAAGAATATACTGTGTTAGAAACAGGTATTGTATAGTACATAAAGTTTCATTTATACTGCATCTGAAACTAATGCTGTACTATGTGTTGGCTAATTGAATTTAAGTGAAAAAATAAAGATGCTTTCTACACAGAAAAATATATATATTTTAAAACTAGTAAAAAAATGTTTCATTTTAAAAAAATCATATTTTAGGGGTACCTGACTGGCTCAGTTGGTTAAGCATCTGCCTTTGGCTCAGGTCATGATCCCAGGGTCCTGGGCCCCCTGATCAGTGGGAGTCTGCTCGTTTCTCTCTCTCTCTCTCTTTGCTCTTCCCCCTGCTTGTCCTCTCTCTCTCTCTCTCAAATAAATAAAACTTTTAAAAAAATCATAGTCATATACTTGCAAGATAATAACTAGAATAATGGATAATTAAAAGTATGCACAGCATATGAGTTAGATGTAAACCTACAGCAAAAAATATATTTAGATTATCATTTTTAGATGGTTGCTTCAAATGTAATAATTAGATTCAAAGAATACAAGTGAAAATGGAAATAAGCTTGATTATTCACAATTAGATATAACTTTGTTTCATGGACCCAAATGCATTAGCATTTTGTCTAATTCCTGTTAAGGTTAAGACATATGGATTTGCTAAAGTTAATAAATAAATTCAATTCTCATTAGAATTGTGTCATAGATTGACTAATTGTTCCTTCTTGCTAAAGATATAAACATTTATTTGTTCTATTGCCTTAAGATTTCCAGTGTTATGTGCCTTTCCCAAACATCTACCAATACACATATGAATATTTCAAATAGTGAGTTGCCAGGTATATGAAAGCAGGACATATTATATTTTTTTAACTAAGTAAAGCTATTATCTAATTCATATGCTTCTCAATAAAATAGTGGTCCTTCATATTTATGCTAAAATACAATTGTTTTGTAATAAAGAGTAGTGAATTTCAATTATTTAAAAATATATAGATTTTATATTTACAGAAATTTTAAATTGATTCAGTCACCTACTCTAAAGTTTGCTTGATGTAGTTTGTTATGTGTATCGAACCATGTTCTTATGGAGTAGCTCAAAGAAATGCTGGGCAGGTGTGCCTGGGTGGCTCAGTGGGTTAAAACCTCTGCCTTCAGCTCAGGTCATGATCCCCCAGGTCCTGGGATCGAACCCCGCATCGGGCTTTCTGCTCAGCAGAGAGTCTGCTTCCTCTGCCTGCTTCTCTGCCTACTTGTGATCTCTGTCAAATAAATAAATAAAGTCTTTAAAAAAAATGCTGGGCAAATATGGATTGAGTAAATAAAATGATGATGGGCGTAATTCATGTAATAATGTACATTAATTTAATTTAATTTCTTATTTTCACCTGAAAAATAGATGTTCGTGCCTTCTTTTGGCAGTGGGAAACTCAAACCATTATTAACTCAACTGCCTTTTGTTTCAGGTCTACAGGACAAGAGATATGGAAGAACATTTCTGGAAAGATGGATGTGTGAGTCACAAGAACTGATGTTTAGAGTTGGGGTCATGCTAGCTGTCTCTACTCTGGTTCCCAAGTGACAAAGGTACAGATCCATTTTATAGTGGGGGATATGTGTATACGTATATGTGTGATTACCTACCTTATAAATCATGGATAAGACTCATGGGGTAGGTCCTCTTGCCCAGGTCTGAGCACAGGCATGTTAAAATCTATACATATCTTGGAAATCTAGCTTTGAAATATTAATGCCATTTTTTGTATCTATGACTAGTAATGACTTAATGAAATAATAACTTTAATATGTGATTATTGAACTTTTACTTGATTCAAATTTTAGTGTTCTGAGCATTAACTATATACATGTTAAAGTCCTAGGAAATGAGACGTTTGGATGTTATAAATGCTACATTCAAAGATATCACCTTTTGTTAGCCTGCTGCTTTTTAGGAAATTTTTTTCCGGGTTATATGCCGATGCTAATTTTTAAAATGACATGGATCAATGACCAAAGAGTTTAAGTATTTATTTCCCTGGATATATATTATTCTATTGCTTAGTAGATGTCAATGATATGATACTTACACCTTTCTGATTAAGCGCCTGTTGAACTTTAGATTGCAATAATCAAAGACTTGTTCAATTTAAATTTTAGATTATTTAAGAAGTCTTCAGCAAAAAAGACATGATAATATGTGATGATTACTGTAGATGTTAGGAAAGAGGCTGTTAAATCCAATGGGAATGTTCATCAGCATACTGTAATCAGCAACTAGAGAGAATGCTTAATTACAGTTATTTTGGTGACAAGTTGATGCAGTGTAGTGGTGTTGAAAGCAGAAAAGGATGCCTGGATTAACTCTTACAACATGTAAGAGGAAATGAAAACACATCAATATCAAATAAGGATCTCATTGTATGACTGTTCATATTAATTTCTCTTATTCTATAAATTCCAGATGCAGTTCTCACTTGTTTAAATATTTCTGTGAGAAGCACAGTATTTTGTATGAGAAGTAAGATCTTAGATATTAAAGGAGGCTTATTTTATGTTTTATTTTAATAACTTATCTAATATTTAGTCATTACAAAATAACATTGATTTGACTACTTACTACTTTCAACTTCTTGGCAGTATAGAACACATGCAGTTATTTTTGATTTGTTAAAGAAGACTTTATTATAATCTGTGTATTTAAAAAGAGAACTCTTTAAAGTTCTTAGTCATTTATCATTCATATTATATGTCAGTCAGTTTTATAAATCTAATTACTATTAGCTTCTTATAATATCTACTGTAACGTAGTACTTCAAATTGTGTGGCTGGAAAAAACACATACACCCACACACATTCATTCTTTCAGTTCTGGAGCCCAAATGCTAAAGGTGTTGACAGGCTGCAATTCCACTAACTCTAGGAAAGATTTTGTTCATTGCCTTTTCCAGCTTCTGGAGGCTGTCAGCATTCCTGGGCTTGTAGCTGCATTACTGCAGTCTCTGATGTGATCACTTCGCCTCTTTGTCTTCTTTTTGTGTCTCTTATAAGACACTTGACATTTCTTATAAGACACTTAATATTGAATTTAGGATCCACCAGGTAATCCAGGATGATCTCCTCTCTCAAGACCCTTAACAGAATTAAATTTGTCAATACTTTTTTATCCAATAAGGTAATGTCCATACATTTCAGGGTTTAGAAGATGGACATATCTTTTAGACCAAGATTCATCCCACTAAACTGGCTATTCTTACAATAATATAATTGACATGTTTTTTATTAGGAATAAAACAGAGTTTTGAAAGAAAATTCTAATAAAATAAGACAGACTAATTAACTGAATATGATGTACATCTAAAAGTCTTATTACTAATGTCATGTGTTTTAATATTGAGAATGAATGCTAATATGAAGTGTATTTCTGGGTTACAATCAATTCCTGTAATGGCAAGTTTTACTTTAACAGAATATTTCTTGATCAAATGAAAGTATTTTTTTCTTTGTTACACTTCATCCTTACTGATATAAAAATGGATTTTTTATTTTTGCTAAGTGGGCATATAATTATTTTGCCTTCTATGAGCCAGAGGAGTGGTGGACAAGAAAATAAAAGCTCTGCAGGTATTTGGAACCTAGTAAATTAAACATAACAGAAAACAACAATGTAATATTGCAAAGTTTGAACACATACATACTTATGTCTAATTATTATATATTTAATCTTTAACAAAATAGATGAGAGAAAATTATAGTCTTGATTCAGGTGTCATATTAGGTAAAGTTTTAAGGAGTATGTGGTTTTTGAAAAGTGTTTCTCAAGATAAATAAGAGAGACAAAATTCTAGGTAGAAAGAGCTAGTGAAAGGAATTAACTCATAATGATATCCAACTGCGTATAGTAAAAGGAGTGGCAATAAAATGAACATATGTGATTTTTTTCATCCCTTCTTATGGAACTTAGACTTTAGATTGTCAAGACAAAGTCAATAAACATATCTAAAAGAAAAAAGTGTGACCATATTATTTTTATTTTGATGGGCTTATTTGGTAAAAGTGTACAGCATGAGTTTAGGTAGTAAAGGATTGGGGTAAGGAGATATGCTTACTGATACATTCCTTTTTTTTCTTTTTAATTGAAATATAGTTGACATACAATATTATATTAGTTTCAGGTATACAATAGCAATTCAAAAATTATATGTATTATGAAGTGTTCACCACTATAAGTGTAGTTACTACACTTATTGTGTAGTAACTACAAAGTTACTACAATATTATTGATTATATTCCCTATGCCATATGATTATGTATATCTGATTAAAGCCTCACTTACCTCTGAAACCCCATGTGCCTTTACTCATACTCTTAATTTTCTTTAGCATGCCCTTTCTGTTCTTCTTTACCCGTGCTAAGTTTTCTAGATCCTTTTTTTCTTGTTTCACGTCAGCATTTTATCTCCTCCTTCAGTACCCTACGAGCATATTTCTAAAAAAACACTTGTTTGCATTGCATTAAAATATTCCCTTAGATTACATTATATTCACTCTCCAGACTGTAGATACTGACAATGGCTAATACTTATCTCATTTATCTTTACATTTCCAACTTTTATCACTGGTATTCAGTAAGTACTTTTTTTTTAATGGAATTTACGTGATTATTTATCTAAATATTTTTTACAAAATGGAAAGGCAAATCTTAGACTGGTAGTAAATATTTACAAAACATGCATTGACTATACATGTAGTCATAATGTATTTATAAACCTCTTTAAACTCAAATATTAAGAAAATAACAATTTGGAATTTTAATGGGATTTAAAATTTAACAATTTTAATGGAAGAAGGTTGGTGGGGAAATGGGCCAGATGAGTGATGGGCATTAAAGAGGGTACTTGTTATGATGAGCACTGGGTGTTGTATGTAAGTGATGAATCACTGAATTCTATTCTGAAACCAATATTTCATTGTAGGTTTACTACAAGAATTTAAATTAAAAAAAATAAAGAAAATAAGCAATTTGTAACACCACTGGGAAGAAAACTTGAATGGACATTTTAACAAAGAGTTAATACGCATAGCAAATAAGACATGAAAAGATGTCCAAAATCATGAGTTGTTATAAAAATGCCCATTAAAACCAAAACACAAAATCTAGCATACACATTAGAATGGTTAAAATTAAGATTGACAATACTAAGTATTGATGATGATATGAAAACTTTGCCTATTATTGGCAGAAGTTAAAAATAGTATAGTAGTTTTAGAGATCAGTTTTTCATTTTTCAGGAAGTCAGTAAGACAATTAACCATATGAATGAGCAATCCAACTCAGGTTATTAAGAGAAAACACGTTTACAAAAAGACCTGCGCAACTTTACTCAATAGCTGCAAATTTCCTAATATTATTGTATTAACAAATCTGTGGTATATACATTAAATAAAATACTATTCAGCAATAAAAAGGAATAATAAATCCCAACAATGTAACATAAATCTCATAGGCAGGATGTTAAATGAAAAAAAATTCAGATACTAAATACCAAATACAGTAGGAGTTCCTTTGATTCTATAAACCCAAAACTATAGTTATAGAAAGCAGTTCAGTGGTTAATTTGAAGAGTAGTAGTTATAAAACTTTAAGTGTATTTTAAATACTCCCATAGATTTGTTCTAAAGAGGTCACTAATTCCTTTCAAACTTTATTCAGAATTGTGGAACTCTTCTTAGCCATAAATCCTACTGTGGGTAAGCTCAGCAATTCATTATTCACTCTGCTCTGACTTTATATTCAAAAACTAAACCATGGCAGAGTATTAGCAGCATTGTTCCCCATTGCTTGTTTTACCAAAGAAGAATGAGTGGTCAGAAGAGTCAAATATTTATATGCCTTGGGGCGGATACTGATGGCTTGGATTTAAGAAACATAAATTCTTAGTTCTTTGTCCATAATGGAATGGACCCAGCATGCATCTGGCTCCTCAATGACTTAGGTTATCAAATGATCACATTTTCAGTAAAACTAATTATTATCATGTAAATATTTTTCTGATAATCATTATATTTTCTCTGCCCTAATTCTTTTTTTACTACTCCTGGAAATATTTTAGAGTGATTTGTATTCCAAGTGAAATCTTGGAATACTTGGGTAACTAGCTGCTTAAAGCTATGGCATTAGACTAAATGGTTAATTTTATTCTTTTTTAGTTATTTTAGTATATATTTAAACTATTCATTTTATCTGTGTCTTCTGATACATCAATTTCTGCCTCTCTAAGGAAGCTGTGAATCAAAAGTACCTGCTCAAATTTGTAGGATATATTGATTTGGGAGAATGAATTGAAATAAAACTTTCTATTTATTGCATTACTTATTATCTATAACCATTATGGAAACATCAGTCTCAACTGGGGTTTATACTGCCTCAGAAACTACAATTATGCTTCAATAAAATCTTTCTTTTACAACAGTGGAAATTCTAAATCTGATCATTTAAGAGATTTTTGGCTGCAAGAATAGGAAAGCCTTGAGTCAAACTGGCTTTATATTAAAGCAATAGTTCCCAAAATATGGTCCCCAGAACAGCAGCAACAGCATCACCAAGGAAATTGTAGAGATGCAAAGTTTCTAGTTCCACCGTAGACCTAGTAACTCAGATATTTGTGGATTGAGAATAACAATTTTTGTTTTAATAACCGCTGAAGATGATTTTGAGAATCTGCAATCAAAATATGTGATTTAGAAGAAAAAAAAAAAAGCAAATGCAGAAATGGGGCAGGCTCCAGTTTGTGAAATAATAATTTAGGTTTTGTGGACATAATTTGGCAAAATAATTTGAAGTGAATGTTGGAAAACAATTTAATTTGGGAAAAATGAGCCTTTGCTCAAGTAAGCAGGCTCATATTTTGAGGCAAAAACTGTTTTGCATTGGTTTGAAAATATTTCCTAAGGATACAACAGTTTTTGTTGTGGTGGTGGTGGTTTTGTTCTGTAGGCTTCTCTTCCTGCCAAACCTAAACTAACTAAAATCCCGAAACAATTCATTGTCAAGTTGACACAAATGGTCTTAGTCCCTAACATTTAAATCATACTTAACTGGTCTCAATTTTCAATCCTTTCTTTAGTCATTTCCAATCCAAAATGGAGGATAGATTATTAATTCCACCTGAGAAGTACATTGACTTTATAGGATCGGTTTTAAAAGTGGCGGAGTTTAAAGTAGATCTTGCAGAACTTATTGGTGAAAAATTTCAAACCTTTTCACATGGGGAAATTTCTTCAGAGATTGAGTGTGGGTGCTTGTTTTCTACTGGCCATACCTTTATTGACCATCCCCCTGATTTGTTTTCATTAGTTACTCAGTTGTTGCAGAACAGTTTTATTTTTAAACATATATATATGTATGTATATATACATATATATGTATGCATGTATTTTTTTTAAGATTTTTTAATTTAATTAACAGACAGTAGGCAGAGAGGCAGGCAGGGGTGGGGGAAGCAGACTCCTCGCTGAGCAGAGAGCCAGATGTGGGGCTTAATCCCAGGACCCTGGGATCATGACCTGAGCCGAAGGCAGAGGCTTAACCCACTGAGCCACCCAGGCTCCCCAATATACATATATATTTTTAACACATTGTTTTTTACACCTGTCATTTCAAGAGACTTTTTCTGGCATGTGGGAGCATCTGCCTGTTATATCTCTGAAGCTTTTTCTTTTTCTTTCTTTTTTTTTTAATTTAATTTTATTTATTTATTTGAAAGACAGATCACAAGTAGGCAGAGAAGCAGTCAGAGAGAGAGGGGGTAGCAGTGTCCCTGTCGAGCAGAAAGCCTGATGTGGGGCTCGATCCCAGGACCGTGGGATCATGACCTGAGCAGAAGGCAGAGGCTTTAACCCACTGAACCACCCAGGCGCCCCTGAAGCTTTTTCTAAATATTTTCTGCTTTTGCTCTAAGTCTGTTTTATTTATTCAGTTAAGGGTTAGCAACATGGAAATGGGGCTATTTACTACCATGGTTTTTGCTTTCATATTAACTCCCCTATTTCTGGCTAAGGCCAGGTACCAGAAATAAGGAGAAAACTAAGATTTCATCTGTTTCAGGATCTATTCCTCCATGCTTAAGGTTTTATAAAGACTGTTCTCGATATCTGGTTGTGAGAGACACTTCAGATATTAAGTGATTCTATTTTAATTGATGCCTGTTTCTTTCCAACTTGAATTAGAGTATGCACAAATCTCTCCTGTTCATTTATCCTTGTGAATGCCAGGCTTCAGAAAGAGAAGTGGGCAACGTATGTAATGATTACCACCTTTATTGTTGTTTGGTATTTTTATTTTTATCAATTTTATTGTTAGAGTTAGGAGATATGATTTGACATAATTTGTGGGCTTAGTACAAAATTTAAATAAATGTGAGGCTTTTTTTTCCCCAAATATTAAGAATGTCAGTATGACAACAACTCCACTTAGACTTAAATATTATTGCATTTTTTAAAAAAAATATTTTATTTATTTGAGAGAGAGAGAGCACGAGCAGGGGGAGTAGCAGAGGGAAAGGAAAAAGCCTGATGTGGGCTCGATCCCAGGACCCTGGGTTCATGACCTGAGCCAAAGGCAGGTGCTTAGTCATCTGAGCCACTCAGGTGCCCCTCCATTTAGACTTAACTATGTATAATAAATTGACATAAATTTTGTAATGCCTAGCAGGCAACCTTTTATTGTGAACTGCTGAACTGATGTATGCTCTTTTCGAAGTGCCAGTGCTTATAACTAACTACAAAAGCAAATCAGGATAACAGTTCTTTTCAGCAATGTGCCAGATTAGAATTGTCAATTCTGTGCATCCTTAGACTTCAGAACATTAAAGGAATGTACTCCTACATCTATTTTCCATCAATGGTGCAGTTATTAGAAATACCACATGTCTGTTAATTGAGTTTTCTAGTCTTTACACTAGAGTATTGGAAGGGTTTGTCTATATTTTTTTTCTTTCTTTTTTTCTTGGTAGATGAGACATATGAAGAGTTTATTCCCATTGGTTATCTTGAAAACCTAATACTCTATAACAATGTATGTATTTCCTCTGCAGAGATATTCTCTCCCTCTCTTTAAAGGCCCATTTCGGTGGTGCTGTACCCCTTTGGAGAGATCAAGTCACTGACCCAGATTAACTGTATCTAGTCTTCATATCTTCATATTTTATATGAAGATATCAAATATCTTCATAGGATAAATATTATAATGCAAAGTAATAGTAATTGTGAAAGAGGTTTGTTTTTAGTTTTTTTTAATTTTTAAAATTTAAAAAAATTTTTTTCTGCTTAGAAACCTTCCATGACTCTAACATCTACAAGAAGAAGACCAAACTCCGTTGGGTGACTTATGAGGCCCTCCATGGCCGTGATTGTCAGTTCCTCCCCTCTCTTCTCTGGCCACACCTCTTCTAACCTTAAACTCTGCATATGTTAAGCTCTCTTGTGATTCTTCAACATGATAGCTTGTTTCATGTCTTGGTACATGTTATTTCCCTGGACTGTGATATCCTTACCCCCTACGCTAGGTTATCTTGGTGAAGTCTTCTTTCTTCCTTAGGTCCCAGCTTATGATATCAGGTCCTCCATGAGGCCTGTCCCGATACTCACAGGCTTGGAAGTTCCTCCCCAGTGCAGTACCTTGTATACTGGTCCCTTGTGGCAGTGCTTATATTATGTCATATTTGGTTCTTTAAGGTTGTGTCTGTCTCTTTACTGAGCTTTTTGCGGACAGATGTCATGTTATTTTTCATTCATTTACCTTTCACACTTAACACAGTGTCTTGCCTATAGTAGGCACTAAATATGAACTTGAGTAAAATGAATTGAAATTTTTAAAAACTCATTGGATGAAACAAATAAATGTAATTTTAAAAAACAGTATCTTTGACTCAAAAGCTGCACTAGTAAAGAAATCTTGACTAGAATCATTACTATAAACTCAAAAGGAACAAGAAAAATAATTATAGAATAAACTTGATATGTAAAATCTGAATTTAAAACAGATAAGGTAATATTATTACTTATTTCAGTTTGCAGAAAGTACACACAGAACTGTGATAAATTTTATTTCCCTACTATTTCAGAGTTTTCAAGGGACACATATACTCTATTTCATTTCTCTTTTTTTAAGATTCCATGTATAAAAGAGATTATATGGTATTTGTTTTTGTCTGTCTGACTTATTTCACTTAATATAATGCCCTCAAGGTCCACCCATGTTGTCACAAATGGCAAGATTTCATTCTTTTTTTTAGGCTGAATACTATTTTAGGCAGAATAATAATTATCACAATTTCTTTATTCATTCATCCATGGATGGACACTTAGGTTGTTTAGATATCTTGACTATTGTGAATAATGCTGCAGTGAACATGGCGGTGCAGATATGTATTTGAATTTATGTCTTCATTTTCTTTGCATAAATAGTAATGGAATTGCTGGATCATATGGTAGCTCTATTTTTAATTTTTTGAGGGCTGTCCATACTATTTTCCTTAATGGCTGCACAGATTTTTATTCCTACCAACAACGTACAGGGGTTCACTTTTCTCCGTATCCTTACCAGCTCTTGTTATTTTTTGTCTTTTTGATAATAGTCATTATCAAATAAGTGGTTTTGATTTGCATTTCCCTGATGCTTAATGATGTTGAGTATCTTTTCATGTACCTGTTGGCCATCTGTATTTTTTTTTTTTTTTTTTAGGAAAAATGTCTTTTCAGGTCTTCTGCCCATATTTCAATTGTATTGATTAAGGGTTTTTGTTTTGTTTTGTTTGTTTTTGCTGTTGAGTTGTATGAATTCTATGTATATTTTGGATATTGGCCTTTCTCAGTTATATGATTGACAAATATTTTCTCCCATTCAGTAGTCTGCCTTTTCGCTTTTGTTGATGATTTCCTTTGCTGTGTAGAAGCTTTTTCACTTGTTGTAGTCCCACTTGTTTATTTTTGCATTTGTTGCTTTTACTTTTAGTACCAGATTAAAAAATCATCACCAAGACTTTTGTCAGAGTTAACTACCTATGTTTTCTTCTAAGGTTTTAATGGTTGCAGGTCTAAGTTCAAGTCTTTAATCCATTTTCAGTTAATTTTTGTGTTTAGTGTAAGATGGTAATTTAGTTTCATTCTTATGTATGTGGCTATCCAGTTTTCCCAACACTATTTATTAGAGACTATCATTTCCTTATTGTATATTCTTATCTCCTTTGTTTTAAATTACTTGACCAAATATCCTTGGGTTTATTTCCAGGCTCTCTTTTCTGTTACATTGATCTGTGTGTCTGTTTTTATGTCGATATCATAACTTTTAATTACTTCAGCTTTAGAAATCAGGGAGCATGATGCTTTTAGGTTTGTTCTTTTCTTAAAAGATTGCTTTGACTTTTTTGGATTTTTGGTGGTTCCATATAAATTTTAAGATCATTTGTTCCATTTCTGTGAGAAATGCAATTGGAATTTTGATAGGGATTGTGTTGAATATGTAAATTATTTTGGGTAGCATGGGCGTTTTAATGAAATTATTGATTTTTCTAATCCATGAGCATGGACTATCTTTTCATTTATTTGTGTCATCTTCAATTTCTTTTATTAATGTCTTATAGTTTTCAATATACAGGTCTTTCACCTCCTTGATTAAATTTATTCTTAGGGTTGTTTTTTTTTTATGTAGAGAGAGTCTCCTTTTTTGTTAACTTTACATCATTTCCATTTGAGATCATGCTTAATACTCCTTTCTAGTTACCATCTGCTCCCCAACTGAATAAAATTTGGAGACTGCTAAGGTACTCTCAAGCTTTCCTTTATATAGCTTCTCCTTCAGGGATGACTTCCATTAATATAGCTCTAATTATTACTCTATGAATGTAAATAACAAGATGTACTCTGTACTTTTAAATTCAAATATGAATGCCTTCCTGTTATTTGAAACTTATTATTTTCAATACTAAACCTATTATCTTTGTAAATAAAGTTGTTCTTTACTTGCATTATCTGTTTTTTTAACAAAGGTCTTAAAAATGTATGTTGATTTATATGGATACAGTTAGAGTCACACACAATTAACATTAACTTGTTTTCACTGAAAGATGAAAAATAATATAGGAATGATCTAAGACAAATGTTTCTATTAATTTTTCTGTGTAGTTTAATTCTAATATATTTATTTATACTAGAAGGATGTTGATATTATACTAATTTGATTTGAACGGAATTTGGTTGCCTTTATCTTTTGAAGTGTGTGTTTATTTACCTTTAGGTAATTTTTAAATGGAAATCATATATATATGATTTGACATACAAATTTTGGGGGTGGACCTGGTTATAAAAACAACTTTTCTGATTTTGCATTACAGTCTTCACTGAGTGAAGTAAAGGAACATTGCTTAAAACAATGTTAAATTTAGTTTCTGAATAACACTAAAAAAACATGTTTACAATTGATGTAAGTTACATTTTTCTCTTTTTAAAAATACACGTAAATCTTAAAATTGCTTTATTCATATTTTGAGACATCCATCTACTCAAACTTCTAGGTTTAGCTTTTTTAGAAAATGAGGTATATGCTTGGAAAATGTTTTAAAGCTACTTACATTATTTATAAAGAAAACTATGTTTTATTCTTTATTAATAAAAGAAAACACTTAAAATATATTTTAACATAATGTCCTATATTTCATTCTATTTTACCACCTCAGCATTTCCATGTCATTATTATATTTTTGCATATTTAATAGAAAAAGAATTAAGAACCTAGGGATGTTATTTATGGAATAAATTTTATTACTTTTATTCCTAATATTTATTGTCTTGGAAAATAATTTCAGATGCTTATAGGAAATGTAAATATAATAGTATTGACTATTTTTTTGTTTTTTCAATGATTTATAGTATTTAAACATAAATCATTCCAAAATAAAATAGTAACATTTCAGTTAAATACCTTATTATACTACGGAAGGAAGATTATACAATCTTCAAGATCATCAGTTTGATCTCTGCTACTTTTTGTTCATGTGATATCAAACATCTTAATTATATTTTTTGAAACTGGAAAATTCTAAGTATTTATTTACAATATTTAGTGAAATATATTGAATGTTTTGATTCATTCTTTCTATAAATAGATATTCAACAACTATAATACTGTGTTAAATATGTGTTAATTTAAATACTTGGTTTGCAGAAGTGGATCATTTTTAAAATGGGAGACTTTCAGGGAAAGATAATATGTTTCCCAATTAAAGTACAATATATAGTCTGCTGATTGTATCATATATTTGTAAATATAATTAATTTTTCTAGAGATTTGGAAAGGATTTCATGAACTGAATTTTTTTTTAATTTTTTTTTCATAAACTGAATTTTAAACTCTCGGAGGAAAAGAAGGTGTTTTCTTTATGTTTGGGGATAGCCAAACATGTGAGAGCACAGGTTTTTATACAGAGGAGAAATATTTGCAAAGAAATACAAATACAAAATTATATGTTATGCTTGACAAAATATGATGTCCTGTTTAATATTGAGTGTTTCTTTCAAATTCCAAAATCAAAAAAAGCTGTATCTATTTTGTTTGGCAAAAACTGAAATCCTACCTCAGTCAACATATCTGGGTTTTTTTTGAAAGTTTTTATTATTTAAATTCCAGTTAGTTAACACAGAGTGCAATATCAGTTTCAGGTGTACAATATAGTGATTAAGTATTTCCATACAACACCAGGTGCTCATCATGGCAAGTGCCCTCCTTAATCCCCATGACCTATTTCCCCTATCCCCTTGCCCACCTATCCTCTGGTAACCATCAGTTTTTTTCCTGCAGTAAAGAGTCTCAACATATTCTTTTATAATTTTTATTTACCCCACTGAATATTCAGAAGATATTAATATAGTGATTTTAGTATACTCTTGACTGTGGTGCTGGCCCAAACCTCCCTAGAAGTTATATAATAAGGGGATTATATCGTATTATTGTATGGTATTGCATTGTATTGTATTTCCAAAATCTGAACATTGATGAATTTTAAAATATATTTGGGCCCAAGGGTTTTGAAATTGGAATTACAAATCTCTGGTATGTCATACTAATATAATAGTTAAACATATATCAAGAAAAACTGGACATAAATGTAACATAAACTGGACATAAACATAAACAGTAACTGTGACTATACTATATAAATAAAGTAGAAATGTAATAATCTTGCTGAAATTTTAACAGTAGAGTTTATTTTGTTAACATGGTCAAAATTTGGGAGAAAAAAACATCAGTTTATACAGTACTGTGGTGATGTAATAATGAGTGGAAATTTGAGAAAATTTTAAGTATGTTTTAATTTGTAAATAGAATACTCCTTGGGTTGGGTAAATAAAACCTATGGCCACGCATGCCTTTGGTGAAAGAGGCTATCCTGTATTTGTACAGCAAAGATTCTCTGAAAATCCAGAGAAGCTGGACAGATAGATACCTCTAAAAGGCCGAAAAGGAAGGTATTTGCTCTCCTTCCTCACTGTGACATTATTGAGTAGTGTGACACTAGAGATTTTATAAGTGACTCAGCGAGCAAGCATTTGAAGTAGCCAGCATGTCCTAGGACCCCAGGAGAGAGAATGTGGGCCAAACCTGGGATCAGAGTTTGACTAGAAAAATCATTTAACATCATGACAAAGGCAAGAATGGAAAGACCCACAAGCTATTGAAATACTCTCAACTGTTCAAACTTTTCATGCCATGGAAACCACTTGTTAGCTTCGTAAACCACTTACAGATTTAATTGTGTTCATTATTCACTGAATTAATTTTTATAGTTAATAAACAAACTACATGGTCTCTTTCATATATTCAGAAGTTTTCCAGATACATGGATGACGTCATGCCCGTGTAGGGAGAGGTGGAAAAGATGGATATGGCAATCTAGAATTTTTCCATGAAAATAATGAGATACAAAAATGTGTTAGGGATACATTTTATAGAAGGTAACTCAATGGAGGACTGTAATAATTTTAACTTTGAGCCAATAATGCAAAAAAAAAAAAAAAAAAAAAAAAGAAAGCCTGATATTTTTACCTAGGATAACACATTTTAAAATCACTTTTTCATTTTTGTCCATGGGGCATAAAAGTCTGAGGGGCTTAAATTAGTATGTTTTCTTGTTTTAAAGGAACCCTGGTTTCTACCCATCCATTTGCTGTTGCTCTTCAGAGATGTATCCTTAAATAAAAGACATTTGCAAAGCACAAAACAAAATGTTTTAGGATTCAGGTGATCCTAGATAATTTTTAAAAGTGTATGTGGGAATGTAAAAAACAAACAAACAAAAAATGCTACATGGAGTTTATTTGCTAATATTTTTAGAGTAGGATTTCTAGGGAAGGAGAAATTTTGGTAGGTATTAAATTCTTTCCACAGGGAAAACTAAGCTAGTTTCCCAGTCTATTGCAATATTGCATACTTGTCTTACATTTATTTCATGGCTATTATATTTTCAGATAAAATGCCTTTAAAAGGAAAGAACACTATATAAACTCTCCATGAGATGAAAAGGGATGGGGACAACACATCATAGGCCAACATAGCCACAGGGGAAGATTAAATGCAATGGCCATGTGAAGAAAACATCTCTCTCCTTTTACATCTGATATCCACAATTAGACATGTGAGTCCGGAAATTGATTCCAAATATGTCTTTAATAAATATATATGTTATCCCACTTACAGACAAAGATCAGAAAAGTTACCCTTACTCCTCCAACCCACTAAATGAAGACTTAATTTTTTATTAGGAAATTATTTCATTTTTTTCTGATACAACAGTAAAATCTAAGCTATTTTGGTAAGAATATTTTTTCAGCTGGATTGAATTATGTTCTTTTGTTTTTAGCAGTCTGTGGGTATGAATAAAAATTTAGGGGAATGTTTTAAAAAGGTAATATGAATATTTGTAAAGTCAGTGGACACCCAAAGTCATTGTTTAGATATAATATCAATGGGATAGATCCTATCACATTATAATGGATTTTCTGTACACAAATATGGTTCTACTTATTTTCAAAGTAGGGTGCATTTATTATGAGGGTACCCTATTACAATTTTTATGCTGTGAAAATGAATTATTTATGTAGATGTAATTTATGAATTAAATTTTATTAGATAATTTTTAAGGCTTTCAGCTATTTAAAATTTCAGTATAATTCTTTGAATAGAATTTCTTTTGACTTAATATTTTCAGTTTACTCTTTTATTTATAAAAGAGATAGATATATAAACATATGTAACTGAATATGTTGTTGCTATTTTTATTTGAACAATTATGTTACTTGATTTAAGAATAAAAAAATTAATGCTTATATTTTACTTTCTCTTAAATGCTCTTCACTGATGCTCTTTCTTTCTTTATGTAGATCTAAGTTTCTCTTATATAATTTCCCTTCTTTCTAAAGGACTTTTAAATTTATTGCAGCTAATTTGCTGCCAACAAATGCCTTTTTTTATTTGTCTAAGAAAGTATTTCTCCTTCACTTTTAGTGGATAATTTTGCAGGATATAGAATCTAGGTTGTGGGGTTTTCCTCAACACTAAATATTTCATTCTGCTTGCTTCTTGCTTGCATGATTGAAAAGTTAGTTGTAATGCTTATCTTTGTTCTTCTATGTGTTAAGATTTTATTGTGTTTCTTTCAGTATTTTTTTGTCTTTTATTTTCTGCAGTTAGTCAATGATATTCCAACATATAGTTGTTTGTTTGTTTTAGCGTTTATCCTGTTTGATTTTCTCTTAGATTTTTGGATCTGTGGTTTTGTGTCCAATGTTAATTTAGGAAAATTCTCAGTTATGATCATTTCAAATATTTCTTCTCTCTTTTTCTTTCTTCTTCTGGTATTCCTATTACATGTATGTTGTCCCACAGTCTTTGGATATTTTGGTGAATTTGGGGGGGTCTTGTCTTTGTTTTCTTTGTATTTCATCTTTTTGAGGATTCTATTAATGTGTCCTGTAGCTAAGAGAGTCTTTCCTTATGCATGTCCAATCTATCATTAAGCCCATCAAAAGCATTTTTCATTTCCATTATAGTGTTTTGTTTTTTTTTAAATCTAAAACATTTTAGGAGGGGGGATCTTAGGAGTTCCATCTCTCTGTTTATAGTGCCCATCTGTTTCTCCATGCTGTGTGCTTTATCCATTACTGTCCATTACAGTCCTCCTTAGGCTATTAATCATAGTTGTTTTAAATTCCTAGTTTGATTAATTCTGCCATATCTGGTTCTATGCTTGCTTTGTATTCTCAAATGGTGATTTTTACCTTTTGTTATACCTTCTGATTTTTTCTTGTTAGCCAGACATGATATATCAGGTAAAAGCAACAGCTTTAGTAATGTGGTGAGGTTTGGGCAGAGGATAAGCAATCTAAAATAGTCCTTTGAGCAGGTCTCAGTCTTTTAGTAAATCTATGCCCCTTTAGACATAATTGCACAAGTGTTTCTCATTTTTTTTCTGCCTGCTTAGGCATGGGACATTATGGCTGGAGTGGGTGGGCTGGAGTATTGGGTATTTTCTTTCCCTACATGAAAGGCTAAAGCTTGTTGAAGTTGGGATTTCCCTTCCCCAAGTAAGTCTGACTCTGATAATACCCCAGCACCTTAGGCTCTGGTTAACAGGTTTCACCTGAAGGCAGGTCTTACTTAGAAAGAGTTCTCTACTGTATTTTAAATTGTTCATTCCTCTTCCACCTGCAGGAAACCCAAGGGAATTTTTCTCTGACATTTACTATGAGAACCTGGTTGAGCTTCTCAAGGTAAATCTTATAATATTGTGGGAGTTCCTCTAGACTGGGTGCCCTGGAGTTTTAAACTCAGAGTTGTTCACAATACTCTTCCAGTAAGAGTGGAAGAGACAACTTCCAAGTTCATCCCATGTCCAAGCTGAACTGAAAGTCTCGTATCTGAATCAACTTCTGCTATTTGTTTATTTTTTTGTCTCTTGGCTGTGTGTTGTTATTTTATTTTTCCATATGTTTCATAGTGTTTTTATGAAACTGGATATCTCTTTTGGGACACTAGAGACAGATAAATAAATTTTTATACCTGCAAATGTATCTGTCTTTTCTTCTTCTAGGCCTTTGGTGTGGTAGTTTCAATTAATCTACACAGAAGTATTTCTGAGTTGCGTGTGTGGTGGTGGTGGTGGGCACTATAATTAACCTAAGTATATCTCAGCCTACATATCCCTAAAGACATAATTTATGATTAAGTTGGGGGCTGGCTTGGCATAGAATTTTTCTCAATATCTACTCCACTGTCAACTTTAGGTCTTTCTTTTGTATTGTATTTCTATGGAGATTATCTAGAAAAAAAAAAAAAAAAAAGCACTCCCAGAAATAAATTCTGTAACTTTTTACCTGATACTTGCTCCTTGATGTTTAAGATGATTCTGATTAAGCCACAGTCTTATGCAGGCACTGTGTCCCTGAAGTTCAGAGTTTTGGAGTCCCATTGGATATTATCATTTCCTCACCTCTAGTAGTGGGCCAAGCACTTATTCCTACTGCCTCCCATTTAGTAGAAGATATTTTTCTGTTCTCTTTCTCCAGCAGCATGGAGTTTCAGAGTGGAGTTTGTTGCCCTTTCCCCAAAGATAAAGGCTTTTGTTTTCTAGGGGAGCTAAAGAAACAGATCCTGGCAAATTTTGTGTCCCTCAGGTACCCTTTGTTATTCTCTACGTCAAAGCATGCTCTCTGATGGATGCTTTCTCAGGACTCTGGCCAGTACTGTTTGTGAGGATCTGGTGAAAAAGTCTTGAAAGACTACTACTGTGAAAAAAAGTCTTCAAGATTTTGCAAAGTCTCCCTCGGTTTGTAACATCCTAAGGCTCTACATTTTCTCACAAAAATGCTGAAGGCACTGTTGAAAAGCCATTAAAGCTGAAGATATAAGAACAAAAGCCCTCTACTAATGAAGAAAATGCCAGAATAAGTGCTGAGCCCAGAACTGGATATTGGGAAGGATCAGGGCCAGAGCAGCCAATTCTCTAAGACTGCTTAAGATGGGTTTAATTGGACAGAAGTTCCATGTCCCCACCATGATGGTAACAATATTGGATAAGAAGGAACTGTGATACCCCTAGGAGTGCTCTGTTTTCTCCCTAGGTATCCTTAATAAAAGGACAACACAAAAGGAAGATCCACTCCAAGCCTCCACTAGGTTATCCTATCTGAAGTCTTCATAGCTGAGCCTAGCTCTGTCTGTTACAAGTAAGCAAATGTTCACATCCTGTATCTCATTGGGTGCTTGCCTCTTTGCAGATCAATGACTGATTGGTAGTCTTGTCACCTCAACTTTTTTATAATTTCAAGTAAAGTTGTGAACTTGCTGTTTTCCTGGCTTTTTTTCTTTCTTTTTTTTTTTTTTTAAGATTGTGACACTCTTTCTAGCTCTCTTTATCTCTAAGTGGACTCCAATCATACTTTTAAAAAATTTTATCTGGCTTTTAAGACATACTTTTGATGAGTAGATTACTATAAGTTGCTCCTTGATAGCCTGAAGAGGAAATTGTGGAATTTTTTTCCCTCAATTTTTTGATTTTCTGTAGATCTTTCAACATTTGCTCTAATTTGTTTCTTCAGTTTTTAAATGATTTCATCTATTATAAAGCATTTCTTCACCTCTGTCTTCACCTTTGTCAGAAAACCAGGTTTATCCTGTGATTCGTGATAAAAGGTCTGGGACAAGTTTATTCTGTGACTTGTAACAAAAGTTTTGCTGCAACTTGAAGTTATTTGCTTCATGTATGTTATTTCTTTTTTTTTTTAAAGATTTTATTTATTTATTTGACAGACAGAGATCACAAGTAGGCAGAGAAGCAGGCAGAGAGAGAGGAGGAAGCAGGCTCCCCACTGAGCAGAGAGTCCGATGCGGGGCTCAATCCCAGGACCCTGGGATCATGACCTGAGCTGAAAGCAGAGGCCTTAACCCACTGAGCCACCCAGGCGCCCCTCATGTATGTTATTTCTGACTGTTTCTCCTTCTGTCTTTGTCTCTCTCTCTTTATCTATGTATCTATCTATCTGTCCATCTTTCTATTATATATATATATATATAATATATATAAATAAGATATATTATATATATATAATATATCTTACTTTGTTTTGCAAATGAGCTCTAGCTGCTGCTCCAAATGCTGGCTTTATTATTCATGCAACAAATGTGTCAATATTTGAATATTGTAATATTTTAAAGCAATATTGTAATATTGTTTTAGTTATGAATCCAACTTCATAACTTCTTAAGCTTTCACTCTGTGGGCCAGATTAGCATGTTTTCATAGAAGACAATTTTGTGGAAAGCACAAAACTGAGTGTGTACCTTATTCAAATTTATCAGTGCTTTAGACTGAATGTCTGTGTCACCTCCCTGCTCCCAAATTCATATATTGAAATTCTAATCTCCAGCGTAATGGTGTTTGGAGATGGGGCCTTTGGGAGATAATTAGGTCATGAGAGTGGAGCCTTTATAGCAGGATTGATACCCGTATAGGGAGAGACAGTAAAGACCTTCTCACTTCCTCTCTTTTTCTGTCTGTCTCTGTCTGTCTTTCTCTCTTTTCATCATGTGAAGATACAACAGGAAGATGATCCTTTAAAAACCTTGAAAAGTGCCCTTACCAGACACTGGATCTGCTGACACCTTGATCTTGGACTTCCCAGTTTCCAAAACTGTGAGAAACCAAATTCTATTGTTTAACCCATACAGCTTATATCATTTTTGTTATAGCAGCCCAAACTAAGACAATTGGTATTGCATTTTGGATTGTAGTTTGCTCTATTAACTTTGAGCTGGCAGCAATCATGATGCTGAAAAATTGAACAGGAAGAAAATTTATGAGGCCATGTTGGAGGATAATTTAGTAAGAAGACTGTTCTCTTTGGCTTTGCGTTATCTTATATACTTCATTTACAACTTGTGAATATAGGGATTGTTGAACTCATTTTTTTTTTTTAGATTTGTTTTTTTTTGACAGAGAGAGAGACATCAAGAGAAGGAACACAGGCAGGGGAAGTGAGAGAGGGCAAAGCAGGCTTCCTCTTGAGCAGGGAGCCCAATACAGGGCTTGATTCTAGGACTCTGGGATCATGACCTGAGCTGAAGGCAGATGCTTAACAACTGAGCCACCCAGACATCCCTGAACTCATTTCTTAATCCAGCATTCAGGCTTGTATTTCCATTGTCTCCAGATCCATAGATTTCTTATTTCCAATAAGGAAGTGTAAGAATGAAATAAGAACAATATTCAGAAAGTGTTCCTGCTTCTATAAAGTTAGAGTGGATAAAGTTAGTATTATTATATTTCACATTCTTATGAAATATTCTAGTGTTGGAGTAAATTTCTCAATTCCAAGCAATTTGGGTCAATGTTCTTTAGCAGTTTCTGAGACTTTTCTGCTTCTATCAACATTTTTAATTTCATAAATTCACCAGCAGGCCCTGTCCATTAGAGTCAAGAAAAATCTTTCTCTTCCCTTCATTTTTACATGTTGATAGATTTTAATTTAACCTATCTGTGAGGTTGTCATACTTTCTGTAAGATCTCCTTTGATTCTTCATGCCAGTTTGTCAGCTGGTGATTCCAAACTGCTACACTGGGCTTACAATCTTTAAAACATTACTTGAGTTTGAGTTCTATTTTAACTTTCCACCGTCATTCTTCATGAAAGCTTTAAATGAAATATTGACACTTTTTATATTCATTTAAAATATTATATGCACCCTCTGCAGTTCTTCACATTTTTGCATGAAATAATTTCAAACATAGGGATATATAATTTTACAGATAATTCTTATCAGTTTGAGCTTTCCCTGACAAGCTATTAGTCTTTGAAATATTTTACTCAATGCTATGATGTACTGTCAGAGGAGAAGTGGGATTCATTGCTTCCAAATTCTTTTGGGGAGAAATAGAATGTCATGATACACATTTATCATTTTTCACACACTCAGAATTTTGGTAAATGAAGTGCATCTGGGTCTTCTGTTGGTCATCACAATTAGCACCTAAACAATATAAGTGTGATGCATTATTTGTCAGCCTTTGTAATGAATTATGTCTTTGTTTTATCTTTGTGATAGTTGTACCTGTCAAAAACCTTACCAACTTCAGTCCTTAAAAATCTATGAAAATCTGAGAGTACTGTTGAGGAGTTACTACTGGAATATCTTTGATAGCAAGCTTACATATGCAAATCATCATTCTTCTTTTTTTAACTAATATAGTCACCATTTAAATGAGAAAAATATATTATTTTATAAGAAGAAAGTTACATGTTTACAGCACTATTTCAATTCTCTTACTTCTACAGGGCTAGGAGCTGGTAGAATGCTTTGTTTACAGAAGGGGCTTACAAAACTATTGTTGAAATAGAAGTTTGAATAAATTATTGAATTTGGTTCATAGTATTTCAAAGATTACCTACGTTAAATATCCACGTTTCAGTTCCAGCTTTGATTTTTTGACTTAGTCATTTGGGACCTCAGTTTCCTTATCAGTAAGATTAGAGTGTTGGATTCATTGATTTTCAAGGTAGCTCTTAAAACAAAAAAAAAGTCAGTTATTTCATTTATTTTAGATGTTCCTAGAAATGTTTCTTATAATCCTGTTTTCTACCTTTTTTTTTCTTGAATTAGTAACATCACGTTGATTTTTTTTCCTTATTGCATTGTGAATTAAATAGAAGCTTGGAAAATGCCACTCAGTGCCAAATTAATATACAATTGAGTACAATTCTAAATTGGTTATTGGTTCTTGGCTTGTTTTCTTGTTTTGAGTGATTTTTCAAATAAGAACTTAAGATATATGCTTCTGTTTATTTTACAACTCCAAATTCCATAGTATCAACAGAGAAAGTGCTCTGGCTTGATGATGGGATATATAAGTAACTTAAGCAAGGATTGAAGTAGAAACTCTTAAGTGGAACATATTTAGGAACCTATAACATATAGCTTTATACACTTTGATAAAAATTCAAAATAAAATTCTAGAAGTCAATTTCAAAAAGATCACCCTATTTGAGGGGATGCTGGGTAGTAATTAAATGATAATATGGCACTGTCTGGTTCAAATTCATTAGTACTTACCATGAAATAACAAGTGCGGTCTTACATTGAAAGATAAAAATAATTTATTGTAAATGATGATCATAATTTTTTCTATAATATGAATAAGATAAAAACTTATTATTTTAGGATTTCTCACATATGTCATTAAAATAGGTGGTATATTTAGGATTTAATACCTAGAACATAGCTGTCTGCAATTTAGAATTATTTCATATTTCAGTTAGCTAATCAGCTTATTGATATATATCATCTTTAAAGAAGTTATGGCAAAGCTGATCATTTCATTTTAATAACTAAATTTGGCTTAACTGCAAATGTTCTTTAACTTTATGAAAGATTCATAAGAAAGTATTAAATTATTTTGTAATTTGCTTTGGGATAAAAGTCATATGAAATGAAATGGACATTTTTGTACAGTCTAACCAACAAGTGTAGTAAGTTAGAGCAATTTCAGTTGCCTTTTAGAACCCAAAATATGAGGAAATTAATAAAGAAATACTATTTACCTCATGTAACTTTTTTTAAAAACCTGGTTCAAGTTGTTCATAATCATGTATTAGGATAAAATATTTACCTATTATAATTCAACATTATTTGTACACTGATAAAAACCCTTGATGTACATATATACATATATGTGTGTGTGTGTGTATTTTTTTTAATCAAAGGTTTAGAGTATAGCTGGTATAAACTAAAGAAACTGGGATGCCCGGGTGGCTCAGTTGGTTAAGTATCTGCCTTGAGCTGGGGTAGTTATCCCAGCATCCTTGGATCAAGTCCTGCATCGGGCTTCTTGCTCTACCTGTTCTGCCTGCAGCTCCCCCTGCTTGTGCTCTTTCTCTCTGACAAATAAATAAATAAAATCTTAAAAAAAAATAAAGAAGCTACCTTTTAATTATTTATTTATTTATTTCTTAGAGAGAGAAAGAGAAAGCATGAACAAGAGAGGGACAGAGGGAAGAAAGAGGGAGACAGTCTCCAGCAGACTCCATGCTGAGCACAGAGCCCAAGGCAGGGCTTGATCCCATATCCTGAGGCTATGACCTAAGCCAAAACTCAGACACCAAATCAACTGAGCCACCCAGGTACCCCTAAAGAAACTATCTTTTAAAAGAAAAAGTGTCCTCAATTTCAATTTAAAACAGAGTTCTTTGCATTAATGGTTACTTGGGTTTAGAAAATTAAAATGAGAATAAATATGTAAAATGTATACCTTAAGATCTATCACTAGAAAGTAAATACTAAAAATAGAATATAGATACATTTCTAATAGCAACATATATTTTTACAACTTTTTTTCCACTCCAAAGTAATATTTTACTCTCAAAGTCTAGGTACATTGTTGTTTACATAGATGATATTGTTAATAATTATTGCTATATACATAATTTAAATTGTCTTAAGACAATTAATTGGTCAATTAAATTGTCTTAAGACAATTAATTGGTCAATTAATTGTCTTAAGAGCTATTTTTTGCATTAATGAATGGTTATGTCAGTGTTTTGAAGAGAAATATAAGATTTTCTATTGAGTAAGACTATATTAGAATTTTATTTGCTGCATCACAGATAATTCACTAGGGAAGACTATATATAGTTTTTAACTATAACCATATGCTGTAGAGAAAGAAACATAGAATGTGTCACAAAAACCATAAAATATTATGGCACAGGGGCATCTGGGAGGCTCAATTCATTGAGAATCTGAGTCTTGATTTTGGCTAAGGTCATGATTTCAGGGACTTGAGATCAAGTTCCCCACTGGGCTCTGTGCTCAGCAGGAAGTCTACTTGAGATTCTCTCTTGTTTCTCTCTGCCACTCCCTCCTGCTTGTAGTCTCTCTCTCAAATAAATAAATAAAATTTTTAAAAATAAATAAAATATTTGAAAAACATATTATGACAGATTGTGATCAAATATATGGGTCATATTAATAAATGTGAATGTGCCTAATGCACCTACTAAAATTTAAAAAATATATATTTTATTATTATCTGTCTTCATGGAAGGGTTGCTTTTGTAATTATCACAAAGACTCTTATGCCATTTGACTTAAAGAAATATTCAAAGCCATTATATTCACTTGGAATGGTTTAAAATTTATTCCTAGGAGGGGCACATGGGTGGCTCAGTGGGTTGAAGCCTCTGCCTTCACCTCAGGTCATGATCCCAGGGTCTGGGATCAAGCCCCACATTGGGCTCTCTGCTCAGTAGTGAGCCTGCTCCTCCTCTCTCTCTCTCTGCCTGCCTCTCTGCCTATTTGTGATCTCTATCTGTCAAATAAATGAATAAAAAATCTTTAAAGAAATAAAAAATAAATAAATAAAATAAAATTTATTCTTAGGAATAAAATTCTTCAGAAAATTAGTGTTCAGATTTGGATTACATTTCAGAACTTCATTAAACTCCTTTACTGTAATTACCAGACATTAAAACAGCAAAACCTAAAATCCTAACTCCTTATTAGAGGCTTCTTGTGTGATTACTTATATAACTTAAAATAAAAAAAAATGAATTTTGCCATTTCCTTCATTGATATTAAATTCTTTCATATCTACTTACTTAGCTACAATTCATCAACATGTATTCAGATGTATATTAAAACTGAGCCCACCATGGAAATAGCTAAGCAACTGTTTTATTTTATTTCTGAGTAGATCTGTACAGGGTCCTATTATTTTGGTTTTTGATATATTTAGACAACTAAATACTTTACCCACTCTTGCTCTCATGAACCTGCACATCATGTCTTTGAGATATTGCAGTACAAATCTGTTCTGCAAAAGATAAAAGGCAGCATCCTAAAAGAAAGAAGGAAATTTATTTGTGAAGATTTTCAATGGATGTGTTTAAGAAGTGACTGTATTTTATGGTTCTTGGTGCTACAGTAAATGGAATCAATTCTCTTATTTTGCTCTCTATATTTTCATTGTTAGTTATAAGAAAGCAACTGATTTCCGTACATTGATTTTGTATCCTGCCATATTACTGAATTGCTGTATGAGTTCTAGTAGTTTGGAGGTGGAGTCTTTTGGGTTTTCCATATAAAGTATCATGTCACCTGCGAAGATAGAGTTTGACTTCTTTGCCAGTGTGGAAACATTTTATTTCTTTTTGTTGTATGATTACTGTTGCTAGGACTTCTAGTACTATGTTGAACAAAGGCAGCTAGAGTGGACATCCTTATCATGTTCCTGATCTCAAAGGAAAGGCTGTCAGATTTTCCCCATTGAGGATGATATTCGCTGTGGGTTTTTCATAGATAGATTTTATGAAGTTGAGGAATGTTCCCTCTATCCCTTTACTTTGAAGTGTTTTAACCAGGAACGGATGCTCTATCTTGTCCAATGCTTTTTCTGCATCAATTGAGAGGACCATGTGGGTCTTCTCTCTTCTCTTATTGATTTGTTCTATCCCATTGTTTGATTTGCAAATGTTGAGCCACCCTTACATCCCAGGGATAAATCCCACCTGATCATGGTGGATGATCTTTTTAATATATTGTTGGGTCCTATTAATTAGGATCTTGTTGAGAATCTTGGCATCCATATTCATCAGGGATATTGGTCTGAAATTCTCCTTTTTGGCGGGGTCTTTGCCTGGTTTGGGGATCAGGGTGATGTTGGCTTCATAAAAGGAGTCTGAAAGTTTTCTTTCTGTTTCTATTTCTTGAAACAGCTTCAGGAGAATAGCTATTATTTCTTCTTTGAATGTTCAGTAGAATTCTCCAGAAATTCCATCAGGTCCTGGGCTCCTGTTTCTTGGGAGGTTTTTTTTTATTTTTTTAAAGATTTTATTTATTTATTTGACAGAGAGATCACAAGTAGGCAGAGAGGCAGGCAGAGAGAGAGGAGGAAGCAGGCTCCCTGCCGAGCAGAGAGCCCGATGCGGGGCTCAATCCCAGGACTCTGAGATCATGACCTGAGCCGAAGGCAGCGGCTTAACCCACTGAGCCACCCAGGCACCCCTCTTGGGAGGTTTTTGATCACTGCTTCAAGCTTGTTACTAGATATGGGTCTATTCAAGTTGTCAATTTCTTCATGATTCAGTTTTGGAAGTTTATAGGTTTCCTGGAATGCATCCATTTCTTCTGGGTTGCTTAACTTTTTGGCATGTAACTGTTGATAATAATTTCTGATGATTGTTTCTATTTCCTTGGTATTAGTCATGATCTCTCCCTTTTAATTTATATTTTTATTAATTTGGGTCCTCTTAAAAGAGAGGATTAGTTTTGGATTAGTTTGGCCAATGGCTTATTGATCTTATTGGTTCGTTCAAAAAACCAGCTTCTAGTTTCATCGATGTGTTCTATTCTATCTCTAGTTTCTATCTCATTGATCTCTGATTTAATCTTGATTATTTCCCTTCTTGTGTATGGCATTGGCTTAATTTGTTGTTGATTCCCCAGTTCTTTAAGGTGTAAAGAGAGCTGGTGTATTCTGGTGTATTCTGGATTTTTCAATTTTTTTTGAGTGAGGCTTGGATGGCTACGTATTTCCTCCTTAGGACTATCTTTGCCATATCCCATAGGTTTTGGACCAATGTGTCTTCATTCTCATTGGTTTCCAAGAATAAACCTAACCAAAGAGGTAAAGGATCTGTACTCGAGGAACTACAGAACACTCATGAAAGAAACTGAAGAAGACATGAAAAGATGGAAGAGCATTCCCTGCTCAGGGATCGGAAGAATAAACATTGTTAAAAATGTCTAAACTGACTAGTGCAATCTATACTTTCAATGCCATCCCAACCAAAGTTCCACAGGCATTTTTCAAAGAGCTGGAACAAACAATCCTAAAATTTGTATGGAACCAGAAGAGACCCCGAATTGCTAAGGAACTGTTGAAAAAGAAAAACAAAACTGGGGGCATCATGTTGCCTGATTTCAAGCTTTACTACAAAGCTGTGATCACCAAGCAGGATGGTACTGACAGAAAAACAGACACATAGACTGGCACAGAGAGCCCAGATATGGACCTTCAACTCTATGGTCAAATAATCTTCGACAAAGCAGGAAAAAATACACAGTGGAAAAAAAGACAGTCTCTTCAACAAATTGTGCTGGGAAAATTGGACAGCTATGTATAGAAGAATGAAACTTGACCATTCTCTCACACCATACATAAAGATAAACTCAAAATGGATAAAAGACCTCAATGTGAGGCAGGAATCTATCAAACTCCTAGAGGAGAACAGAGGCAGTAACCTCTTTGACATCAGCCACAGCAACTTCTTTCAAGACCTGTCCCCAAAGGCAAAGGAAACAAAAGTGAAAATGAACTTTTGGGATTTCACCAAGATCCAAAGTTTCTGCACAGCAAAGGAAACAGTCAACAAAACCAAGAGGCAACCCACGGAATGGGAGAAAATATTCACAAATGACACTACTAAGGACTGATATCCAAGATCTATAAAGAATTTCTCAAACTCAACACACACAAAACAGATAATCACATCAAAAAATGGGCAGAAGACATGAACAGACACTGGATGAATGGATAAGGAAGACATGGTCCATATTATACAATGGAGTATTATGCCTCCATCAGAAAGGATGAATTCCCAACTTTTGTATCATTGTGGATGGGATGGGAAGAGATTATGCTGAGTGAAATAAGTCAAGCAGAGAGAGTCACTTATCATATGGTTTCATTTACTTGTGGAGCATAAGGAATAACACGGAAGGACATTGGGAGATGGAGTGGAGAAGTGAGTTGGGGGAAATCAGAGGGAGACAAACCATGAAAGACTGTGGACTCTGAGAAACAAACTGAGGGTTTTGGAGGGGATAGGGTAGGGGGTTGGGTTAGCCTGGTGGTGGTTATTAAGGAGGGCACATATTGCATGGAGAACTGGGTGTGGTGCATAAACAATGAATTTTGGATCACTGAAAAAAAAATTCAATAAAAAAAAAGAAAAAAGTGACTATATTATAGGCATTTCTTACAGTTCTAATGATATTATTTTTTTCAAGTTTTTATTCAAATTCTAACTAGTTAACATGCAGTATAATATTAGTTTCAGGTATAGAATATATTGATTCATCATTTACATACAATACCCAGTGTTCACATAAGTGCCCTTCTTAGTCCCCATCACCCATGTAACCCATTTTCCCAGAGCACTTCCCCTCCAACAGCCCTCAGTTTGTTCTCTATAGTTAGGAATCTGTTTCTGTTTTTGCCCCTCTTTCTCTCCTTTTTTTTTTCTTTCCCCTAAAGTCATCTATTTTGTTTCCTAAATTGCACATATTAGTGAAATCATATGGTACTTCTCTTTCTCTAATAGTACTATTATCAAATGTGTACCATCCAACCTCTGTTAAAAAAGAGAATATCTAGCAATTGCTCTGTTTATCAGGAAATACACAGAACAAATCAATTTTTCTACTTCTCCTTATAGTTTGAATCTCTGGTGAACAGCTTGCTTATTTCTAGAGTGAACATGTGGCAGTAGTATGAATATCAGCAGAATAATTCTGACACTTGGTTGATAAGATTTGCCTTAAAATATATTTACAGAAATTCTGTTTAGTTGACATATAGCTCTTCACAACCTTTATAAATTTCAAACTCACTTGGTTTTCTCATACATAAAACTTACTGAAATGGTTGCCAAGAAAAGCAATTCTAAATAGGATGAAAAATGGATAAAGAACACTGTAACTGGTGTGTTTCTTGTAAAGCTGAGATGTAGCAAAGAATCAAAGACAAGATAATAAATCCTTTTCTTTTTTGTCTATGTTTATTTCACAGCAAATGTCTTATGTAAATATACACAATTAGCATCATCAGTCTCAACATGGTGGCTATATATTTTTGTAGGTATTTCCTCTTTGGTTTTCTGAATTTCTATTTTCTATACTTAGTTTTTAAGAAGAAAGTATAAAAAGTATTTTTCTTTTATACAGTATATTACCTTTCTTTATTAAAAGTGTACTGCATGGAAAAGTTTTTCTGTCTTAGAGTATTTTACCAATTTATCTTCATCAAGCACAATTTTGCATATTAATAGGCAATCAAGTTCTGCTTCATATACAAAGTTTAAAATATTTTAGAATTTAAGTTTATAATGAAGTGCTATGTATTAAATTTTGTACAGGCTGTCAATTTAAAATGTAAAATAATTTGTTTTAAAAAAGTAATAAATTATTTCCTATTATTGACTGCAGTCATTATATTAACACGTGAGTTATAATATCAAATAGAGTAGGTTTTTGGTTTTTTTTTAATAGTCTTTAAAGTGAAGGGAAGGAAAAGATATTCTATGCAAATAATAACCAAAAGAGATCAGAGGTGGCTGTACTTAGCAAAAGATAAAATAGGCTTTAGGTCAAAATGACACAAGACAAAGAAAGTTACTATATAATGATAAAAGAGTTTATTCATCAGGAAGATCTATAACTTTAACTATACATCCAATATCAGAGCACATGAATATATAAAGTAAACATAGATATGAAGGGGAGAAGTAGGCACCAATACAATAATAGTAAGAGCCTTCAATACTCCACTTTTAATAATGAATAGAATATCCAGACTGAAAATCAGTAAGGATAAAACTGACTTGAACAATACTATAGACCAAATGGACTTCAAAGACATATACAGAACACTGTTCCCAATAACAGCAGAATAGACATTCTTCTTAAGCACACGTGGAACATTCTCCAAGATAGATCATATGTTATGTCACAAACCATTTTTAACAAATTAAGGAGATTAAAATTATACCAAGTATCTTTTCCTATCACAATGGAATAAAACTAGAAATCAGTAACAGAAGGAAAATTAACAAATATGTGGAAATTAATCAACACAGCTATGACCAATCATTGGGTCAAAGAAAAAATCAAAATGGAGGTGAGAAAATATCTTGAGACAAATGACACACAACATGCTAAAAGTTATGAGATACAGTAAAAATAGTACTAAGAGGGAAGTTATAGCAATAAATGCCTGGGTTTAAAAGGAAGAAAGATTTCAAACAACCTGACTGTATATCCCAAGAAACTTGAAAAAGAAGCACAAACTAAGGGCAAATTTGGTATAAGGAAGGTATAAGGAAGGAAAAAAAAGTAAAACAGAAATAAATGAAATAGATAATAGAAAACATCAGTGAAACTAAGAGTTGGTTTTTTGGAAAGGCAAGCTAAGTGACAAACACTTAGCTAGACTAAGAAAAAAGAGAAAATGTAAAAAATAATAAGGAATGATAGAGAATACATTGCAACCAATGTTATATAAATAAAAAGGATCATAGAAGAAAACATAAACAATTATATGTCAACAAACTGGATAACCTGGAAAAAATGGATAAATTCCTAGAAATATAAAACTTACCAAGACTGAGCTGAATAAACAGAAAATCTGAATAGACCAATAATGTATAAGGAAATTGAATCAGTAATAAAAACCCTCTCCAAAAACAAAACAAAACAAAACAAAACAAAAACAAAAACAAAATCCAAGGAGCAAATACCTTCACTGGCCAGTTCTACCAAATATTTAAAGAAGAATTAACAACCAATCCTTAAATTATTCTTTAAATGAAGAAAAGGGAATAATTCCAAATTCATTTTATGAAGCCAGCATTACCTTATTACCAAAGATAAAGACACTACAAAAAAGAAAAGCACAGGGCAATATTCCTGATGAACACAGATACAAAAATCCCCAGCAAAATGCTAACAAAATGCTAGGAAAATGAATTTAACAGCACATTAATAGGGTTATACAGCATGGCCCAGTCGGATTTATCCCAAGGATGCAAGGAAGTTTCAACATCCACAAATTAAGATATTGTGTTAACAGAATGCAAGATAAGAATCGCATGATCATCTCAATAAACACTGAAAAAGTTTTGGACAAAATACAACATCTTGTCATGATAAAAGCCCTCAACATGTTGGGTATAGAAGAAACATACCTCATTATAATAAAGGCCATACAGGACATTATACTTATAGAGAAAAATTGAAAGCTTTTCCTCTAAGGTCAGAACCAAGACAAGGATGTTCATTCCTGCCAATACTACTGACCATGGTATGAGAAGTTCTAGTCATAGAAATTAGGCAAAGAAACAGACAAAAATCAAAAATCCAAACCAGAGAGGAAGAAATAAAATTATATTTGCTTGCAGGCAGTGAGATTTAATATGTAGGAAATTCTAAAGACATCACAAAGAAAACTGGTAGAACTAGTAAATAAATTCAGTAAAATTATGGAATACAAAGTCAACGTACAAAAATCGATTGTGTTTCTAAACAGTAACATAAACTATCTGGAAAGGAAATGAAGAGAACAACTGCATTTACAATACCATCAAAAAAGAATAAAATAATTAGGAGTTAATTTAACCAAGGATAATGGAAAACTTACACACTAAAAACTCAGAATGTTGATGAAAGAAACAGAGCTTAGCTATAATAATCATAACTGTACTTAGTCCAAGGATATGGTTGTGGAGTTATATTATTTTCCTTTATTTTCTAAATCTGTATTACATCTATAGATTCTTATTTTTACTGAAGTGATCTTACATATTTTTTCTTACTTTCCCGTGATATGGAATTTTAAGTTGGAATGTGTATTAGCAGTCAATCACTGCTCACTCCCTGCAAGATCAGGCTTACTGATTGTCAGAATGGTAATACCAAGAATAGTAAAGATACTAGAGCAGTGTTTCTAAAATATTGTTGGCTAAGAGAATTACCATCTGCCTAAAATTCATTTAAAAGTGAATTTTGGAACAGTTGTGGTAAGTTTATCTGCTAAGAAGTTCTGTCTCAAAAGCTATTTATCGAAGGTGACATTTTTAGGTAATGTGATAATGAACCGTTTGAAGATATGTCCCAGAGCAACTTTTAGAATGTTCTTTTATGGCCTCCTTGATGTTTCTTTCCTAATAGGTCAATATGAAACTTCTCTCACAAGTTAATTATAACCCATGACCTGAGCAATTTCAACTGAAATTTCCTGTGAATTTTCTTTATTTTTGGCAGTAAGGAAAAAGATAGAGGATTCTTTGATCTACTAGGCTCATTACACAGAAGAATTTGTGCTATGTGTCCACTCTAATTTCTTTTTCTCACTCATTTTCTTTTTCTCTTTTTTTTAAATCTTAATGCCTCTATTTAGACTTGAGTTTTTGCAATGATATGATTGCTTTTGAATTGCTTACAAAAAGATTTAAGAATCATGTGTCATGAAAGGGAATTCAGATGAAATTTGAAGTCATTTTTAATTTTTAATTTAGTGAACATTTATCAGGGGCAGAACATGATAGTTTATATCGAAGAAGGATACAACTAGTCACTTGTATATTATTTTAGTGTCAAAACCAAAATGTATTTCCAAATTAATATCTTATGAAAAGGAAAAATACCATTATGGAAGGAAAGAGGAGAAGGAAAGAGAAATAAGTGTTTACTGTGCATACAAGAAGTATCTCATTTAATTGTGCCAGTTTCTATTGGTTAATGGTTTTGAACTTTTGTAGATATGGGAAATGAGAATCCGATAATTTGAAACAAAACAAAACAAAACAAAAAAAAAAAACTAACTAGTTACTCCAAAGTTTGATTCTTAATCCCTGATTTTCCTCTAATTTATTTTCTTATTTTTGTAAATAAAGTAGATTAGATGCAGTAATGAACCACATATTGGAAACACCTTCCTTTAGCTGGTAGGCATTTAAAGGTGGATAAATTAAACTTCTATTTCTTTTTCTTTGAAATCCAGGACAAACTGCTTAATTTCCCTGTCTTATCTATAAAATAAGGTTGAGGATGATCGCAATAACACAGTAAGAGTATTGGAATAAATGCTTTAACCCGTTTAAATTACTTAGCATTAACTCCTGACAGGGCTTTATTATATACCATAATATATACTTTATACTTTATTATATACCATAATATTCCTATTGGTTCAATTTTTATTATCATTATTATTGTTATTAAAATTAATGTTTGACAAACTGCACAAAAATGATAGAAAAAGATCTGAAAGATAGCTCCAGTGGGCTTGAATCACTTTTTCTCAGCTTTATTATTTCTGGCTTTCATAAGCTGTTTCTTCACTTTATTCAATTGGCAGTATTTATTTAAAACCAGTTTTGTGTCAGCAGTGTGCAACACATTGGAGGAACCAGAAGAAAATTGAGGTTCCCCTCCCTCAAAGGTTTTATTCTTCATTGAATAATAAATAAGAAAAATAATACACTTTCTGTGAGATATGTAGTAACAGAGCACTAGGAGAGATCAGAGCAAAACCTTTCATTCAGCATGAAGGGTTTGGGGAAACTCTAGAAGTGACGGAGAATTGAGCTAAAATGTGAGTAAACAAGCACTGTTTGGGGCAGTAGTGATACAGGTGATCTAAATAGAAGCTTTAATGTCCTTAAAATCTTCTACCTAAGAGAAGGCATTAGAAGTGCTGAAAAGAGCAAGGTGAGCCTGGGAGGATTTGTATGAAGGAAGTGGGAAGTAAGGCTGTGAAGCTGCACTGAAGCCATTTAATGTGCAGAACACTTATTAAAAAGTGCTATTGGGATTAGGACATGTGGAAGGGAAGAGAAAGAAGGAAGGTTTGGTGGCTGAGTTATACTGCACTCTCAGTGAATGCCTCAGCCAACCTCACAGAGAAAATTCCAGAGTAAAGATAGCCCTTCAAAAAGGACTGTGAGTTAGGGAAAGGGACTATGCCTTTGTATCTATCCCCCATATTGATCAGCCTTTAGTTGCAGGCTACTCTGGAAGACGTTGTTATCTTGCACGTGATAATTGTCTTTAGCAGAGAACTGACAGCTAAAATCAGCATAGTGACAGTATTTGAATCTTGCATTTTCTTCCTGTTGTTAGTGGATGTGGGTAATACTGCTTCATGCAGGGAACGTTCAGGCTATACTTTATGATTATATATTCTTCACTATGTATAAATCTGCCTACCTTTAACTACCTATACCACTAAATTACCTATACTATTGCCCACCTGGAAATCCCTGTTGTGCTACAAAAAGTGTATACCAACATTTTAATTTCTTGCCTCTTACCACAACTGTCCCTGAACTATTCCTCTTGCTTCCACTTTTGTCTCTCTAAAATCCCTTCTCCACTTGGCAGACAGATTAGAGCTGTTGTGCCATGAATGACATAGTGCACTGCTTTTTCTGAAAGTCTTTCAGTAGCTTCCCAGTCTACTCAGAATGAAATCCAAAATCAGAGTATGACTCCTTATTTGATTATATTGAACCAATTTATATATTTTCTAAAAGGAATATGTACATTTACCAGGAGATTCAGGAAATTTCCTGAAAGTGAGTGAAACAGTTGGTGTTTGATGAGAAAATTACATTCCGGTAGGTGAGTTCATCAACCCCAGTTCTTTTTTTTTTTTTTTTAAAGATTTTATTTATTATTTATTTGACAGAGAGAGATCACAAGTAGACAGAGAGGCAGGCAGAGAGAGAGAGAGGGAAGCAGACTCCCTGTCGAGCAGAGAGCCCGATGCGGGACTCGATCCCAGGACCCTGAGATCATGACCTGAGCTGAAGGCAGTGGCTTAACCCACTGAGCCACCCAGGCGCCCCAACCCCAGTTCTTTTTAGGGTTAGCCTGTGGAACAATGTTTCAAAAGCTATATTAAAACAATGTTCAGGAGCTTACCTCTCTTAATGTTAAATTTTTTCATTTTACGTAAAAATAAAGAGGACATATTCTATCAATACTTACATCATTAGCATATCAATAAGATACATTTTATGTATTTTCCAGTATCTTATAAAAATATAAAACAAGCTCATATTGACATAATATGTCACAATTTGCAGTTTAGAAAAAATTCCCATTAAAAATTGTATTTAGAATATTTTCTAAGTGACTTGAAATTTTTATACATTATACATACTTAATATCTTTGGGAAACTGTGCTCAAAGCTCCTTATAAATAAACTCATTTTTCTGACAGCAAACCTGAGTTAAGAACTCAGATTTTGGGGCATGGGTGGCTCAGTGGGTTAAAGCCTCTGCCTTCAGCTCAGGTCATGATCCCAGGGTCCTGGGATTGAGCCCCACATCGGGCTCTCTGCTCAGCCGGGACCCTGCTTCCTCCTCTCTCTCTGCCTGCCTCTCTTCCTACTTGTGATCTCTGTCTGTCAAATAAATAAATAAAATCTTTAAAAAAAAAGAATTCAGATTTTCCAGCTAATAAGTGACAAAGACAGGATTGAAGTCATATCTGTGATTGCCAGGTTCATGCCCTCGCTCTTTATGTAACTAGTTGGACACTACAGCTCAAATATCAGAAGTGCAAAGAGTGGCTCATTGTACTAAACTTCTGCTAAACACTGTTCTTATTTCAATTTTTGCTTCAAACACAGAAACTTTGGGAATAGTTTCTATAGCTTCTATATTTCCTTTGTATAAAATTTTAGATTTTTTTATAATTTAAAGTTTATGGAATTATTAAAACAAAAATATAAATGTTAATTTTACAATAATGAAGTGTAAGGAAGAATTAGTTGCTTCTTTATGTTATTGCTTCACTTGTTTATATTGAGGACATAGTCTTGACTATGTCTAGTGATGTCAGAATGCGGAATTTTATCATTTTCTATGAGTACAGTCAATTCATTGAAAGGACTTTTATTAAGAATCAACATTTTCAGGGTAGTATTGATTTAAGTCAAATAATATTTTTAGGAATATTTTTTAATGTAATTAAATTAAAAAAATAATTACATCATCTTGTATTTTTTAATTGGACAGTAAATAACACGTTTCACTTCAAATTTATGATACAGTAATTTTATGAAGATTTCTTTTAGGTAATAAAACTGTTACATACTCCCAGTTTTATTTTTTTGGAAAGTGATGAAATCTGAGCATTATTTCTATTTAAAATATGTAAGATTAGAAGGAAAAAAAATGAGATAGTTACTCAACAACTTGACTTATAAAATATATTCATCTTTTATTTTTTTTAATTAATTCAATAATTGGATAAGGAATACAGGGCATGGCTTACCTCCTTTTTTGCATAAAGAAATTAAAATTCAGAGGGATTAAGAAATTTAATCTTAGAAACCAGAAGGATTAAAACAATTAACTAAGACATTAATCAACTTAATTTAAATAATTAATGCATCTGAAAGTCAAGGATTGATTGATTTTAAAGAGTCAACGTTTGGAATTAGATATATATCTGAGTCCTGTTTCTGCTGTTTACTAGCTTTGTGATCCTGTGCGAGTTATTTAAACTTCTCAAACATCAACTACACTGTCTATAAAATGAGGATAATATCTAAACAAGTCGTCTTATGAAAGATAGAGATAACATAATATTTTTAGAACAGTACTTGATGTAGAGTTGATATGATAATAAGGTCATATAACTCCTAAATGAGTTAAAGGAGGGCAAAAACTCAAAGATTTAGAATTCAAGGCTAAAGATATTTCCACTAAGTACTTTTTAAGATATCTAAACCTCAAACTGATTTCTCCTCTTACAATAGCCATTAGATTTAGACAAGTATGTTTGAATTGATCAAAATATCTTACTAATACATACAATATCTAGTAAAATAATAAAATAACTTCTTATTGAGGATATCACAAGAAGTCCTTTAACATCTTTGTATAAATCCTAATTTTTCATTTCAAGTGTCTCAGTGTCTTTTCAGGAGAATTCTTCAATACAATTCAGCTGAGGTTCTTGTACAAGTAAGTGTATTGTATATGTAAGCATATACAACAATTTTTATCTCATGCTTCTATAGGAAAGAACATTAACATGTTTTCGGCTTCTTAAATTGAATTGTTCTTCCACGAGTCTCCCTTTACTGTGGTATATCCCTTCTCAGTGCCGTTGATATGCCACATTTTAGTCATAGTGACAATGAAAACTAAAGAAACAAACAAAAACTTTTCTTTATCATAGAGAAATATAGACCAGAATTAAAATTTCAGCAAATTAGTTTTCCTCAACTTTCAAGCATGAGTTTCTTACTGCTAGTTTTTCCTATATTTAGATTACAATTCAGGAATAATTTCCCTGTCATATTCACTGTCACATAGAAAATTAAAATTGCTTCTACCTTCTTTAGTCATTCAAATCCTTAGTGACAGCCTCTTGCGTGAATTACCTTAGCAGTAAGTTTCCTAACACTCCTCTCTTTTGGTTTGTGTGGGATACTGAGTGCTCCTGAAAAATAAAACGTTTTCTTCTAAATTTTTACATGTTTTCCTATTAATTATTCTTTAGTTTCTAGAACTAGTGTCTCCAAAAGATGCCCATAACAATGACTTAAAACATCTGAATTAAATATATATTTATAAAAGAAAAATTATGAAGATGGATTCTGAAAAATGTAATGCTTTTCAATACTTAAATGATTTTCCCTGAAGCCTGTAATACCATTTTTAGAATTGGTGTTTCTTTCAAATTTGTCAGCTATTAAAGTGTAGGACTTCTTAGTTTATTAGTAATACAAATGTTATGACTGAATTAGAAAAGCTTCCCTCATCACTAAAAGGTCTTTGAAAGCTTCAAAGTAATTAGATCTTGTAATTATCAGAAAGTAAAGTTCCCCAATCATTCCAACAGTCAGGCATTTACTGGTTCTGAGCCTGCAGCTATGTGTGGGTAAGATTAGCGGCTAATTATAGGGAGGGGAAATAATTAAGGTGAAATGAATTTTTCTTTTTAACTTGCGTAATATTTTTAATAAGGATGTTTCTGCCCTTATTGAAGCATTTCTAGAAGTCTAGAGGATGGAATGTGCTTGTATGTTAGGAAGTAATGACAAAGAAGGTAAAGGACTATATTTCAAATATTTTATAAAATAAATAAACTTGCTGAACAGTCATACACAGATTAGTAATTTAGATGTTTTTTTAAGATTGCATTTACTTTGCTCTCTCTCACTGTCTCTCTCTCAAATAAATAAATAAAATCTTAAAAAAAAATAAAATAAAATAACATTTGGGACACCTGGGTGGCTCAGTTGGCTGGACGACTGCCTTCGGCTCAGGTCATGATCCCGGAGTCCCGGCATCAAGTCCCACATCGGGCTCCCAGCTCCATGGGGAGTCTGCTTCTCCTTCTGACCTTCTCCTAGCTCATGCTCTCTCTCACTGTCTCTCTCTCAAATAAATAAATAAAATCTTAAAAAAAAAAATAAGATTGCATTTACTTACTTGAGAAAGGTGAGCAAAAGAGAGAACATGGGGGGCACCTGGGTGGCTCAGTGGGTTAAAGCCTCTGCCTTCGGCTCAGGTCATGGTCCCGGTGTCCTGGGATCGAGCCCCACATCAGGCTCTGTGCTCTGCGGGGAGCCTGCTTCCCCCTCTCTCTCTGTCTGCCTCTCTGCCTACTTGTGATCTCTGTCTGTCAAATAAATAAAATCTTAAAAAAAAAAAAAAAAAAAAAAAGAGAGAACATGAGCAGGAGAAGGGGCAGAGCAGGCAGCCCAGTGAAGGACTTGATCCCAGATCCCTGGGATCATGACCCAAGCTGAGGTGCCCCAGTAGTTGAGTTTTATTTTGCCAACTTCTTTACTGAGTGAATTGAATTAACAAGATGTATAGACTGACAAACCTATGCTACTATTTAATGAACTAGTAGTTATTGCTATATTGCTTTTAAGACTGACCTATGTAATTATTTTGTTTTAAATCATAAACTTTTAAAAAAATATTTATTTATTTATTTGAGAGATAGAGAGTGTGGGAAAGGGCAGAGGGAGAGACTCCTCAAGAAGATTCCCCACTGAGTGGGGAGCCCCATGTTGGGCTCAATCTCAGGACCCATGAGATTATGACCTAAGACAAAATCAAGAGTCAGATTTCCAACTGACTAAGGCACCCAGGTGCCCCTAAATCATACACTTTTAAATTATATTAGACGGAAATCAGTGAGGGGCGCCTAGGTGGTTCAGTCAGTTAAGCATCTGCCTTTGGCTTAGGTCTTGATCTCAGGAACCTAGAATTGAGCCCCTAATGTGGCTCCGTGCTTAGTGGGAAGCCTGCTTCTGCTTCTCCCTCTCCCTCTGCTGCTTCCCCCTGCTCATGCTTCACTCTGGCTCCCAAATAAATAAATAAATAAAATCTTAAAAAAAAAAAAAAAGGAAATCACTGATCTAAACCATTTTCCCTGAAGTATTTTCAATAAACACCAATTCTAATAAAAGAGATATTACATATAATACAAAATCATACATATTTTGAAAATCCTTGGTTAAATGAAATTGTGATGTTTATTAACTTAAAGATTTATCATGTCTGTTCTTTGCATCTTAACTCTTCATTTTGAGAGTTAAGTGGTGCAGAATTTCCCAAACATATGGAACAAGTGATCTAGAGTTCTCTGGAACACATTTTAAAATATGCTAATCTAGATTTTATACACTTACATGCTTTATACGTCAGGTAATCAAAATAATTCATGTGATAGTAGTTACCTCCAATTTCCACCTATACTTTGTGATGGGATTTAAAATTCTAGGTTATGTTCTTTATAGCAGCATTCCTCAAATAAGTCATCTTTTAACTACTTTATACATCACCAGGTTTTTAAGAATATATTTTATCACCGATCTTATCTAATAATATTAAGTTAATATTTTAATGTATAATAATATCACATAAATAAATTTGTATTTTACGAAGTTTAACAAAGTTATGAATTCAGGTTGCTTTCTAAACACCATGAAATGTTGTCAGATTCCAGTCAGTTTCTTCTCCTAAATGTGTCTCTCTGCTAAATGTCACTACAACTATGAGTCATTGAAAATGGCATCCAGGATTGGAATGAATGTGTCAGATATTTAGATATATTCAAGTAACACTTAAGACCAAAAATTACATTGTTTTCTCTTTTTGAAAACTATTACTTGTTTCCAACAGACAACAAAAGTGATGAATTTTAGTCAAAAGGTGGAATTTTGAATTTTTAACTTGGCAGACAGAATATTGCTTCCAGTTCATTCTTTTGGTCCAGATAAGTACAAAGTATTTCTTCATGATCTGCAGCAGCATTAGGAATGATTTTAAAATACACTTAATGATTTATCAGTTTCTTTAACCAACTAGAGAAGACTTGAAAAAGATTAAAATGTTTGGCTATCAACCTCCTTAGAACTCGGTTCAATCTTTTGAAGATATTATCTTGCTGTCTTACCAACATTAAGACACTGTGATATTTCAGTGAGGGTTTGGGCAAATAAGGCTATATGAAAGTATCATTGAGATTTGCCACTCAAGCCACTCTTAAACTCTTAGAAGTGGATTTTAGTGGTATTACTCATGTCATGAAGAGATCTTTCTATCTCATTCCTCATTTCAAATCCCACTGAATTTCTAAGAAAATTTGGTGGAAAAAGTAGTAGCAAAAAAGTATAAAGGTAGACCACATTTTTGCTTAGAATGATGAAAACGTGTATCTTCAGTGAACCAAGAATTAAATCATTTACAACATTCATGGTTTATTTTTTCCAAGACTGATGAAGAAAGAGGATGCACATTTGTGATGCCATTTTTTTTCTTGGAGGATAAGACTAGGTATTATTGGAATTTGCATAAAATTAATTATTTTATCATATTCAAATGACTTTCCTTGTTGCACATACAAGCCAAAATATCACCAGAACTGATATCAGTGCATTTCCTAGTTGATATTATGACCTACAGCATAATTATTAACTGTGCAAAACATCAATTTTTCTGTTATATGAATCATTAGTGCAAGATAAGAAATTACCTTGCTATTCTCCCACGTAAATGTGTATAGTATATGCAATGAGCATTGACTCAATGTGGTACATTAAACACTTTTCTTGAAGTGTACAGCAAGGGATGTCAATATGTGTGATCATAATGGCTCTAATATTTTATGGGCCATTGATATAAAATGTGAAATGGTTTTTCCAGATGGAAGTGTGGGTAAAATACATCTCTTATCTCAGAACATAATGATTGACACTAAATTCATAATGATTTTATAATTTTATATAAAATTGTGATTTCTTCCTGTTTTTATTGTGAGGACTCTATTAATATTGAAAAAAGCATTTCTATTTTTTTCTCTTCTAAACCTTGATTTATAAAATTTATCTATTTAATAGTTTAAAACATTACCTTGAGGTTGCTGTATTAGGACTTCACAGGTTACCCTGAGAAATCAGTTATTTTTGGAAAATAAAATGAAAGCTTTTATGGTTTCATGCTACTGTGTGTCAGCACTGTCTAGGATTAGAGTGTTCTTTCTTTCTTTCTTTCTTTCTTTCTTTCTTTCTTTCTTTCCATTTGAAATGCTATGGCATCTTTCTGAATTTTGTTTTGTGTTCCTATTTAATACCTAAGTACATTTTCAGTTCATGGAGTACCTTTCAGACACTCATCCACTTTTGTAAATTGAACCTCTCAGAAGTAGAATAATTGTGCCAATTTTCCCTTTCCCCCACCTCAGATCCATTACGAGCATTTCCCTGCCCTGCTTTCTGCCTCTGTGGAATGAATTACCTGAGCCACCTTGCAAGGAGGATGCTGGTTGGGTTTAGCCACTGGAAGGCAGCACACAGAGGTTAAAGAGTAGAGAAAGAAAGAAATCAGTTTATTTCTTACTGCTTTCCTTGCAGGAGCTGGGATCTTCCAAACTTCAGACCCAGGCTTTCACATGGCACCACTAGAATGATTTCCATGCTATTCACCTACTTCCTGACATCGCCAGTACTTGACTATCTTATCTTCCTTTACTTCTTCTTTTAGGATGCCCAACTTATTTTTTTAAATGTAAAACAGTCATATTATGTTAACTATCATACTTGACCTTCAGAGAACTGATGCTGTGGGCAAGTTAGACATTTTTGGCAAGGTTCTATGTGCCTTGCTCACCTTTGAATGAATGTACTTCTCATTCTCTCCCTCTCTCTCCCTCTCTCTCTTTGTCTCTCAGCCCACGCATGAGTTCTTCTTCTAACCAGACTGATTTCCTCTGTCCTATATGCACTATTCATTTTCCTTCTCTCCTTGAAGACCAGGTCAGAGCTTCAGCGACCCTGTGAAATCCACCCCATAGAAACTGCTTTTGCTTAATCGTTGCATGACCTTGCTCTTTGTCCATCAATACACAGAAAGATCTTTGAGGATAGCCTAGAAGGGAGCTCACTTACTGCTGTTTACTCCTTGAGAGTCTACCTTGCACAAGTTAGGACTCATTGTCTGAAGATAGAGAAGAGGGCAAAGAAAATGCAAATGGTTGTGAGCCCTTATACCTCTGCTACATACTGCAGTACTTAGCATGGTGCCAATTACCAAGTAGTCCTTGATTAGGAAACATGTTTCTTTGATCTGGAGGAATTTGGAAATACATGTGTACCAGGTCACTACCAAACATGTGGAGTGGGTGAGCTGTGGAGCCAGGAGGACCCTGAGTCAGATGAGGAGGGAATCTTTGATAATTTGGCTATTATAAATAATGGTACAATAAACCTAGAGGTGCATATATCTTTTTGAATTAACGGTTTTGTATTATTTGGCTAAATACCCAGTGGTGGAACTACTGGATCATGTGTTAATTCTATTTTTAGTTTCTTTTTTTTTTTTTTTTTAAGATTTTTTATTTATTGATTTGACAGAGAGAGATCACAAGTAGACAGAGAGGCAGGCAGAGAGAGAGAGAGGGAAGCAGGCTCCCTGCCGAGCAGAGAGCCCGATGCGGGACTCGATCCCAGGACCCTGAGATCATGACCTGAGCTGAAGGCAGCGGCTTAACCCACTGAGCCACCCAGGCGCCCTATTTTTAGTTTCTTGAGAAACCTCCTTACTGTTTTCCATTGTGGCTATACCAGCCAGTTTGCATTCCCACCAACAGGGCAAGAAGGTTTCTTTTTCTCAACATCCTTGCCAACACTTGATGTTTCTTGTGGTTTTGATTTTGGCCATTGTGGCAGGTGTGAGATAATATCTCATTGTGGTTTTGATTTGCATTTCCCTGATGATGAGTGATGTTGAGCATCTTATCATATGTCTTTTGGCATCTGTATACCTTCTCTGGGGAAAAAAAATGTCTGTGTCTTCTGCCATGTTTTAATTGTATTGTTTGGGATTTTTAGTGTTGAGTGTTGAAAGTTTTGTATATATTTTGTATACTAACTCCTTATTGGATATGTCATTTGCAAATATTTTCTCCCATTCAGTAGGTTGTCTTTTACTTTTGTTGATTGTTTCTTTTGTTGTGCAGAAGCTTTTTATTTTGATGAAGTCCCAATAGTTTATTTTTGTTTTTGTTTCCCTTGCCTCAGGAGTCATATCTAGAAAAATGTTGCTATAAGCCAATGTCAGAGAACTTACAGCCTGTACTCTCTTCTAGGATTTTTATGGTTTCATGTTTCACATTTAGTTTTGAGTTTATTTTTGTGTAGAGTTTAAGACAGTAGTCCAGTTTCTTTCTTCCTTTCTTTCTCCCTCATTCTCTTTCCTTCCTTCCTACCTTCCTTCCTTCCTTCTTTTTTTTTTTTTAAGATTTTATTTATTTATTTGACAGACAGAAATCACAAGTAGGCAGAGAGGCAGGCAGAGAGAGAGAGGGAGAAGCAGGCTTCCCGCTGAACAGAGAGCCCGATGCGGGGCTCGATCCCAGGACCCTGGGATCATGACCTGAGCCGAAGGCAGAGGCTTTAACCCACTGAGCCACCCAGGCGCCCCCCTTCCTTCCTTCTTATTTATGCATGTATCTGTCCAGTTTTCCCAATACCATTTGTTAAAGAGACTGTCCCCTTCCACATTGGATATTCTTGCCTGCTTTGTGGAAGACTAACTGTCTGTATAATTGTGCATTAAGATATTAATTTTTTCTTTTTTTTTTTTTTTAAAGATTTTATTTATTTCGGGACGCCTGGGTGGCTCTGTTGGTTAAGCCGCTGCCTTCAGCTCAGGTCATGATCCCAGGATCCTGGGATCGAGTCCCGCATCCGGCTCCTTGCTCAGTGGGGAGCCTGCTTCTCTCTCTGCCTCTGCCTCTGCCTGCAGCTCTGCCTGCTTGTGTTTTCCCGCTGGCGCTCTCTCTCTCTGACAAATAAATAAATAAATAAAATCTTTTAAAAAAATTTATTTATTTATTTGACAGAGAGAGATTACAAGTAGGAAGAGAGGCAGGCAGATGGGGGGGGGGAAGCAGGCTCCCTGCTGAGCAGAGATCCAAACACGGGGCTCTATCCCAGGACCCTGAGATCATGACCTGAGCCGAAGGCAGAGGCTTAACCCACTGAGCTACCCAGGTGCCCCAAGATATTAATTTTTTTCAACATGATCCATAGAATCAATGAAATCCCAGTCAAAATTCCAACAGCTTATTTTTCAGAAATGAGAAACTGATACAGAGTTCATACGGAGTTTATATGGAGAGACAAAAGACCCCAGAAGAGCTAACACAATATTGACGGAGAAGCAAGTTAGAGAACTGACACTACTTGCCTTTCAGATTTACTTTAAAGCTTAAGTAATCAAGATAGTGTGATCCTGTTGAAAAAATTGACAGATTAATTAGTGGGAGCAAAATGGAGAGCCTAACTGTCCAGTGGAATATAGGCACTCTCTGTACTTTCTGCTCAATTTTGCTATGAACCTAAAACTGCTTTAAAAAGTAAAGTCTATTTGAATACAACTCAAGGTATAAACAAATATGGAATTATTCCCTGGGTACCACTTTTTTATTTTTTTTAACCAGCCTATCTTAGCAATGAAACATTCACTTTTAAATAAACACAAATTTAGTGCTTATATTTATAAAGATAATCTTAACCTTATTTTTAAAAAACATTTTATGTATTTATTTGACAGAGAGGGAGAGAGGGAGGAGAGAGAGCAGAAGCACGGGGAGCAGCAGGCAGAGGGAGAACCAGGCTACCCGCTGAGCAGGGAGTCTTATTCGGGGCTTGATCCCAGGACCCCAGGATCATGACCTGAGCCGAAGGCAGCTGCTTAACTGACTGAGCCACTCAGATGCCCCTAATCTTTACCTTACTGTTCAATGTAATTCTTCCTTTTAAATAAACCAACAAAGAATTACACGTAAATGGCATGTACAGTGTTATCCATTACTTTGCAATGAGACTGTATGCCATTTACATGTCATAGTGGATTCAACTGTATTCTCCAGAAAAGTATGTTTAAATTCTAACACTATGGAGGATGATTCAGGCCTCTACAGCCTTATTAATCTTAGAAAGCTGAAAGAGAGGATCTTAGGAACTACTTGAAGTTCCACAGGCTCTAGAAAGTTATCATTTGGGTTTGTTCACCATCTTCCTGTCTAGTTTCAGCTACAGATTCCTTAAAAGCACACTTCTCAACATTACAACTTTATATTTCAAATTTCTAGAGAAGGAACTTATGAACATATTATTTCTCTCAAGTAGGTATCTTTGGGGTTTTTACAGTAATAGATATCATCAGTATGAATAGAATTTTATCTCTAAAGTTAGTAATTTTCCAGTTTCTTTATTCAAATGCATTATGAAATTGATAGATAATAATATGACAGATTTTTGCCTCAAGAAGTCTTTCAGTCTACTTCTGTTGATATGTATGAGTGCTTTCTAAAAGGATGATCTTGCATTTCATTAACATTTCTAGGAGATTTTGAAATAACAGATAAAATTGATACAAAAAAGCTATGTTTACGAGGAGACCTGATAATGTCTTTTACATATATGCTGTGAGAGACAGAACATGCTCTCCAGAACACCTCATCTGAAAATTAAAGTGGTATCTTTTCTTAACTGGAATTATTCCTTTAACATGGACTACAAAAGTAATCCCTAAAATCCCTTCCCATACTATTGTATTGTGTCACACTTCAAATACATTGCATATTGATGGGTTTTGAAATGTCATTATCATTAATTAGTTGCTAGCTCTTATTTCAAGCATCGTGTTTTGTTGTTTCCTTTCATAAAGCTTTTTGTCTATTTCAAAATCTTTCACATGAAAATCTTTTCTCTTTGCAATTTCTGCTTTTATTGTGTTTCCTTCAGTTGCCTTTTGGATGCCTTTCTTTTTTCTTAGGTTAGAGAATTTCTTGGTAATTAGTTTTCATTATTTCTTTAAATGGCCCTCTGTGGGATTTTTCATTCTCCTTTTATTGTTTTAGTTAGTTTTTTAAAATAAGGTCTACTACTTTCTCTTACTTAGAATTTCCTTGATCCCTTCAAAAGATAACAATAAAAACTGAGAGTAGGGAAATAAAAGCACACAAAATATGAGTTTAGAATAAACTGTGTGTGTGTGTACTCATGTGCACACATGCATACATATGATGCATAATACGATGTTTTTGTTTCAAGCTAGGCATTAGCGTTTTATTTGGTAGATTTCCTTTTCATATTGATTTGAAATAATAGTAATGCCTACTAATAAAGAACAAAGAGAATAAAAATATAAGAAGTAAAAACAAAAAAAAAATTAGAAACATATCTATCAAGCATTATTTCTGGTTGAATTGCTTTATTTCCTGGAAAATTAAAGAACTGAAATACGGCTTATGTTGGAGACTAGATAGACTTCCTACTGCTTTGGATCTGTGACAGATTAATTTCAGGAAAAGAAGCTAGACATCTAGTTATCCTTCATGCTTACTGCATGGAAGATAGGGAGAGAAAAAGACCCAACTTTTTGTAAACAAGTCAATATCAATGAAAAGTTACAAAAATGGGTACATTTGTATCTATGCTTATGTACATGCATGTGTTTGTGTACACTCTATAAAGAAAGAGGAGCATTATTTTAGAGTATTTGTACACGGCAGAATTAGAACCAGTAAGTAGATATGAAAGTTGGCTTAGGTACAATAAATTAATTTTTTGATATTAGCTTGGAGTTCTGTGCCCCTCTCCTGCTTAAAACTGGATCTGAATAACTATCTCTCTGACGCAAAATACAAGGATAGCTTGAAATTTGTGGCTTCTAGCATATTCTAACTCAGAAAATTATAAAAGCAAATACAATGATTTAGGCAATAATAAGGAACAAAATTACTTTGTGGCAAACTATCAAAAACAGATATATGGGGGCACCTGGGTGGCTCAGTGGGTTAAAGCCTCTGCCTTTGGCTCAGGTCATGATCCCAGGGTCCTGGGATCAAGCCCCGCATTGGGTTCTCTGCTCGGCAGGAAGCCTGCTTCCCTCTCTCCCTCTGCCTGCCTCTCTGCCTACTTTTGATCTCTGTCTTCAAATAAATAAAATCTTAAAAAAAAAAAAAAAACAGGTATATGAGGGGTGCCTGGGTGGCTCAGCTGGTTAAGTGCCTGCCTTTGGCTCAGGTCATGATCCCAGAGTCCTGGGGTTGAGCCCCGCATAGAACAGGCTGCCTGCTCAGTGGAGAGCCTGGTTCTCCCTCTCTCCCTCTACCTGCTGCTCTGCCTACTTGTACTCTCTATCTCCCTGACAAATAAATAAATAAAATCTTTAAAAAATTGTATATGAAACATTGTTTCCTACTATAATTTTTTGCCTCAGCAAAGTTACTGCTATCTTTATAATTTTTTTTCCAGTTTAATTATTTGGTACATATAGAATCTGATTATAGCATGTTTATTCTGATCTTTACCTTTTATGATACAAAATTATATAATTCAAAATTTTGAAAAGAATTAGCATGTTAAGTTGTTGGTCCCTGTGCTATATTAGGAATTAGTAAAATGAGGATAAAATAACCACTGGTTGGGTTAGAGCTAAAGTAAAAAGATATGGAAGGAATGTGTTTCCACAAGATTAGGTTACCTCAAAATTTGGTTAGTATCAGTGAATTTAATACCTTCATGGAGTTTTAAAAATTAAACCCAAATACTTAGCAATATGTACTAGAAGTTAAAAAATCTATATTAATATATAATGAGAACCTTAAAGTGAAATCATTAAATATTTGACAAACATCATAGCATACAGTAATATTAATTCTTATTATATGCATAATTATGATTTAGAAGTATATAAAGCATCAAAACTTAATTTGAGACAATTTTTGATAACAGATTCTTAATAGTTCTATTTTTTTTTTTTTTTTTTTTGAGAGAGAGAGAGAGAACATGAGTGAGTGGTGGTAGAGGGGCGAAAGGAGGGGGACAAAATCTCCCGCAGACTTCGCACTGACCACAGAGTCTAACAAAGGCCTGGATCTCATGTCCCTAAGATCATGACCTGAGCCAAAATCAAGAGTTGGACACTTAACTGACTTAGCCACTCAGGCACCCAGTTGTTCCATTTTAAAGATAAGGAAAATTAAAACAAATTGACTGAGAAATTTTTCCCAAAGAATGTACTTTTTTGGGGGGTAATAAATCTTCTTGTCTTTCTACTGAAATGTGTTACTTCTTTATTTCATAGGAAACATGTAGATTCCATGGAGATATAAAATAAATTAGGAAGTGGTTCCTGGCTTTAAAGGGCTTGTGATATAGATTGGAAAACAGACATGTACATGTAAACCATAAACAAATGGTTATACCTTAGGCATTATAGTACAGGTATGAAGTAAAAGATCAATTGCAATGATATGATGAGGATAGTCTTTTCTATCAGACAAAAAGAAAAATACGGTTATCAATGGTGAAACACCCATATCTGAAATATTGTTCAGAATTTTTAACACTAGAATTTAAGAGGTCTTTGAAATGATGAAATGCAACTGAAATAACACAAGGAATAAAAGGTAGATGATTTGAACATAAAGAAGACTGGGGTTTAAACAGAGATAGAAGTAGTATGTGGGCATGATTTCATTGTGGTTCTAGCAAATGCTCATGTAGGAATTTTCTAATAATTAGCACTGTTTCAGAATGGAATTGGGCATTATAATTCCCACTATGAATTTCTAAATAGAAGCTGAATTATCATTGTCTTTCTGGATTAAATGCATGGAAAGTTGAACTAGATTTCTTTCAGTCCTTCTTGATTCTAAGCACCTTAGAGTCGATTAATGGACCTACTATTTAGATATTAGCAAGAAATTTCAGATAAATTCCATTTGTCACAGTGCCTGCCAGGGTTTTTTTTTTGTTGTTGTTGTTCTTTAATCAGTAAATGTTTGTTGAGTAACTATGTGCAAGGTGCTGAGGTTGGTACTAGAAATACATAATTTGTCAGGTAGAATTAAAGAAATATAAATAGGTGGTCATACTATGTTATGACAAGTGCTTTTTGCAGGAAATGTTAGTTGGCCACCCATAGCCTTTTTCCTTTGTATTCCCTGTTTAAAACCTCTAGAACTTGTTGTTGATGTTGTAGGGAAAGTTCTTCAATCAGAGAACCCAAGATGGTCCTTTTCTACAGCTCTGGGGATGAATCATTACTATGTTAATCCCACTCTCTTTTATCAGTTATTTGCCGTCCTGTTCTCCCATGTAACTCAAGGTGACCTTATGGTAAATTCTAACAAAGGAAAGAGAAGGGTTCAACTTAATATTCCTGAAACATCTATGTTTATAAAATATGAGAGTAGTGCACAGATTAAGGGCCTTTTGTCACTGATTCCTCAATGCCCTATCTTGCTTCTTATTTTTGAATATATTAGTGATGCCCAGAACTTCTGCAGATAACTTATAACTATCAGGTAACAGGTACAATAAAAGAGAAAAGAAAACATATTCTGCATCTGGGATCATTCCCAACTTATAAAATACTCTGTGTGTGTGTGTGTGTGTGTGTGTGTGTGTGTGTGTGTATGCACACCTCAGGAGAAAATTAAAATACATAACCAAGAACATTCATCACTGAATTTTATATTACTAGCTGTGGATGTATCATGTTTTTCTTTCTATTTTGGTCATGTTTCTCTGTGTGTATTAACCACGTAACAAAATTGCCAATCACTTATTGAAGGAGTCTAATTTTATTCTCCCCTATGAGCATCTGTGTCCCAAAAGAAAACACATAGTACATGCAAACTAGATAATTTGAGAAAATTCAACATAGAACTATTGGTGAAAGTATGGCAGGGTTTAGAGGAGCTAAAAAGAAATAAAGAAGGGCCCCTGGAACCATTAGTAACAAGAATCATCACCACTACCAACCCTAAAGGCACAAGGAAAGAGGGATAACTGTAATCCTAAAATGTAACTATATGGAAAGACAGCAGGTCATCATGTTGGATGTTTCCTGTAAAAGTCCTTTGTGGATCTGTCTATAGAACTGTGCAACGTCACAGCTGGTTTCCTTCAGAGGAAGCAATTAAAAGAATAGGGGAGTGTGTGTATATTGGAAACCACAGTATCTTTGTAAAATGATTGCGAAAGTACTGTCACATCACTTGCCATTTTCCATTCATGGAAATGACCCATTAGATCTAGCCCCCATTCAAAGAGTGGATTAAACCAGGGCTGAATACCAGGAAATGGAGATCCATTTTAGAGAGTACCCATAATGTTAGTAATCCAAGAATTGGTTTTTATCTATTCAAATAAAGTGATTTACAGGGGTGATACTGAGATATGATATAGCCGAAGCATAGTAAGAAAGTAGGAAACCTGAAGGAAAGTAGTCAGAGAATATTCAAGACTCCGTAATGCAGTGAACTGTAGATCATGGAAAATAGTTCAGGGACACTTGAGTGATTCAGTTGGTTAAACGTCTGTCTTCAGCTCAGGTCATGATCCCAGGCCCTTGGGATTGAGCTCCACATCAGGCTCTCTGCTTAGCGGGGAGCCTGCTTCTCCTTCTCTCTCTGTCTGCCTCTCTGCCTACTTATGCTCTCTTTATGCCAAATGAATAAATAAAATCTTAAAAAAAAAAAGTAGTTCGGACATAATGCTATATTTAAGTGGTATCCAATGATGTATTTTAATTAAAGCATTGAGAAGAACTGTTTATATTTTGAAAAACAATTACTTTTGTATTTAGATAGAGAATGGGTTGCCAAGAAGCAAAAATGAAGGAAGGAAATCAGGAAGGCAAAAGCTGTAATTCAGGTTAGAAGTAATTTTGCTTTGGTCTGCAGTGGCGGTAATGGATATGAAGTATGTGGATTTCAGATAGATACATTTTGGAGATTGAATTGTCTTGCTGCGTATTTAATATAGGTTAGTAAAGACAAATAAAAAAGAAAATCAAAGGTCCGCCCTAGGTTTTTGGTCCTTATATCTAGGTGACTTATAGTTCTATTTACTGAGATGTGGAAGACTGAAAAGAGAACAGGTTTGTTAGTTACACTTCATCCATTATAGGTTTGTCCTATTATTAAACAATCAATAGGTGGTACCAGGTAGGAAGCAGGATAGAAGGGTTTGGAATTGATAGTATTTGTCTGGGCTGGAGATAATGATGTGGAAGTCATCACATATAGATGACTTATTACAGCAGCACAGAGATATTTATGTGCAACTTTTCTACCAGAGAAGCATGAGAGCTTTTAGAGGGATGCCTCCAATTCAGATGGCCACACCATTTGTTTTACCAAACCAGAAATCATACTCTTTCAGAATATCTTTCTTCAGGCTTAACTGACTTTACAGTTTTCTTCAAGAATAATATGTTGGCACTTGCTTTAAATTTCTGTAAATAAATGATTCAATCAAATTACTTTCTAATTCAAAGGAATTATCTATACCAACAATAAACTCAATTTTCCATTCCTGCATGAGAAAAAGTAGTTTGCCATCTTAAAATTAAAGTTTGTAGAGTTTCTAGTTCTAGTTAATAAAAACAAGTAGGTGTAATTATAAGGAGCCATATTAAGCTTATAATTATATGATACTTATTATTTGCATTCTTAATTCTTTACATTGCAAATTAAGTTTTAAATTCATTATAGAGTTTCAATAAATATCATTTCAGTCACTGTGTTATTGTTCAAATCATAGATACATGAAATTTTATGTAATAGAAATAGAAAATAGTGCACATTTCAGGTGATGACCCATTACTTTTGGACCTAAATAATCACTGATGAAAATGAAGTTTTTGTATATATTTTTGGTTGATGAGTAATTATTTAAATAAATATTTATTCAGGATATAATAAACAATATAAGAAATACAATTGATTTCATTTCAGTAACTTAGATCCACATGGGGGAATTAAAGGTGGCAAGCATGTAACTACAAAGAACCAATATAGGTCAGAATATATTCTGAATCAGGATCATTTAGAGTTCTTTTTTATTTATTTTTTTTATTTTTTTTTTTAAAGATTTTATTTATTTATTTGACAGAGAGATCACAAGCAGGCAGAGAGGCAGGCAGAGAGAGAGGAGGAAGCAGGCTCCCTGCTGAGCAGAGAGCCCGATGCTGCTCGATCCTAGGACTCTGAGATCATGACCTGAGCTGAAGGCAGCGGCTTAACCCACTGAGCCAAACCCAGGAGCCCCTAGAGTTCTTTTTTAAAAGGAAAACAAAATTTTCTAGTTTAGGCATTGATAATCTGCCTTTTATGATAGGATTCCAGGTATTTTTATACTCTAAATTTTAAAAACATATGATGTAATACATACATTTTATAAATATCGTTATATATATATATATATATATATATATATATATATATAATGATAATAGATACTTATAAGGTATAATGAAAGCAAGAAGACTATCCTAACTTGATCCTAAGATATTAAGAAAATTATTATTATTGAAAGTAGGAGATCTCCCTAAGATTTTTGGCTATCAGACAATAAAAGTAAGTAAGATTATTGAACTCTGCCCTTCTAGGCAAGTGTTTCAAAACACCATTGTGATGGTCTTTTTGTTTTTTGTTTGTTTGTTTGTTTTTTTAAGATTTTATTTATTTATTGAGAGAGAGAGAGTGAGAGAGAGCATGAGAGGGGAGAAAGTCAGACGGAGAAGCAGACTCCCCATGGAGCTGGGAGCCCGATGCAGGACTCGATTCCAGCATTCTGGGATCATGACCTGAGCCGAAGACAGTCACTTAACCAACTGAGCCACCCAGGTGCCCTTGTGATGGTCTTTTTGAAAAAAAAAAAAAAATCTATACAGAACAATTTTTTAATGCAACTAAAATGAATTACTAGAAAATTAATGATTAAAAAATGGATATAAAATGCATGTCCCGCGATTGGGGAGGGTATGTGCTATGGTGAGTGCTGTAAAATGTGTAAACTTGGCGATTCACAGACCTGTACCCCTGGGGATAAAAATATATTATATGTTTATAAAAAATGAAATTAAAAAAAAAAACTAAAAAAAAATGCATGTCCCGTGTTTTTAAATAGTTAACAGGCATAAAGTATTGGTCAAAGTGCCATATGATTTTCTAAATATTTACTTTCAATTTCTGCACTTAATTTGTTGCCATCTGATAACAGTTTGCAGACCACCACCAGTCTACAAAATACACTTTGAATAGCACTATTCCTGGTCATGTGGATAAAAAATAAATATGTTCTGTGTAGAAATAATTGTTAAAGTATTCAGAAAGTAGGTAGGAGACATCCATATTCACCTGGCACAGTGAAGGAAATGGACCTTTTAGTAAATTAATCCAATGTAGAAATGCATGAATATGTATATGTGTGTGGATATATATGAGAATAGTGATAGTTTACTTGGGTGGAAAACAAGAGCAATTATATTATATCAGCAAAACAAAGAAATAAGATGTTATGAGCTCTGACATTCTCAGACTTCTAAAAAATATAGTGTTATTTTACTATAATACGGATGTTAACACTTACATAAATGTTCAAAATTATATAAAAAGTTCTTTTATTTAATTAGCTATCACATTTTGACTTTTCATCCCAAAGCTGACATCTCAAAAACCATTACATGTCACTATCTAACCACTAAATAAATTTCTTCTTTTTCAATCACTCACCATAGGAATGCAGGGAGAAATTGCAGGAACTGGAACTTAGGAAAGGAGTTGGTCTCACCTGCTGCCATCATGGACACTCAGAAATATGAATTACCCTTAGTTCTTATGAATGGCTATTTGATATATCCTTAGAGACTCCCCCTATAAGACTAACTATTTTTCCCATTTATTTCCTCCAACATCAATTAGGTTTGATAAGGCAGAAAAAGCCAAATGTCACATTTGGTGTGTTTCTGGATGACTGCATTGATTTTTGGCTTGTGGACAAATTCAATTACATACAGCATTCGGAGATTTCTGTAATTGTAATTTTGTTGGATCTCCTCACTCAATAACTCCTCATTTCCTAATCTCCTGTAAGGTCGAAGTGGCAGAGTGTAGAGTAATTTTTTTTAAAGCAGTACATGAGTAAAATTCAATATCTAATAATAGGCAAAGCAAATGCTGTTATACACTCAACATTCAGCTTTAAAATTCATATTAATTGCAAACTACCATCTGCTCAAGTTCTGTGGATATCTCATACCTGCAACTGTGGACTCTTGATTTAGAAAATAAAAGCTGTAATTTCTGCCTGAATGCTTTGGATTTAACAATACTAAATGTTGCAAAAGTTAATTATGAAATATTGAAGTTTAAGTTTAAATTATGAAGTTTTATAACAATGGGAATATACATATATACAATATACCTATATACAATATACATATATACATATATACAATATACACATATACAGTTAACATGCTATAAATATACCAAAAACATGCAAGCCTATGAAAAAGAGAGCAAAGAAAGTGTTAGATTCCAGGACAAGGATTAGAATGGAGGGAAGGAAACAGAGAGAATACCAGGAACATTTGTGTAAAGAGATTGATTAATGCAGTTGTTTCTCTGTCAGAATTTTTTGCTACTTCTCTTCATGTATAGTTACTTGAGGTAGTACCAAGTATTTCTGATTATTGACTCAGACTGGCAGTTGGCTATTGCCACATGATGGAATATGCACGCGCGCACACACACACACACACACACACACACAGTTCTATAAGGTACTACAAAAAATTATCATTTATTTCACTCAGTTAGCTTTGGTATATTAATTTGTCAATGTTCCATTCTGTTTCTAGGGTCATACTCCGTGTCATTGATGTCATACATTGCTTCTTGAGCTCAGCTCTAATCTTTTACCTCCCCATGATCTCTTGGTTTGTGGTCCTCTTGTTTTGTTTGTTTTGTTTTGTTTTCACCTCCTTCCTTGCTTTTTGTTATGTATGGTATAGTGGAAGAGCACTAAGGTAGCGGTGAGAACAAAGATTTGAATGCTTGTTTAGCTACTTAGTAATTCCGTATCTTGGGCAAATATCTTTCCTCTCTCAACCTCAAGACACTCATCTGTAACAGTTAGCCTACAGCGTTCTTGTGAAGTTTAAATAACATAATAAATAAATGAATATATGATTGGAGCAAGGCTGGCCAGAATGAATGGCCTCTACAGCATAAGACTGTTAACCTTAAATGACAATAACAGGATGCAAAAACTTATAAAATTTACAATTAAATTTTAAAAACCTTATAAATATATAATTTATAATTAAATTTAATGTTAAAACAAGTATTTTAGTAAGTCCTAAGAAGAAATAGATAGAAATGTAAATACCAGTTGTTTCTAAATTGGTAGCCATGCCTATTCTTTTATTTTTTATGTCTTTGTTTTTACAAGCTTCTAAAAATAAGTATGTTTTGAAGGTTTAAAGAAAAAATATACATATAATAAATCACTAGGATAAATGAGGAAGGACTCTTTTTACTCTGGGAAAGGAATGAAAAGAGAATAAGGAAGACAGTTGAAGGAAGTGTTTGAAAAGCAGTAAAGCCAAGTTGCAATTACTTACTATTACTTACCTCCTGTTTTCTATGAAATAAACAATAAAATGGCCCAATGAGATCTAAAAGGAAATAGTAGATAAGTAGCTTTTAAAATATGCCGAGATGAGAAAAAACCTTCAAGCACCTGTTAATGAGTTCAGAAGTTGAGATAGGTGTATATAATATAGGGATTCAACGATTCTGTTGAGCAACTGTACTCATTATTACAAGTGTACTCTTTAATCCCCATTACCTGTTTTAACCATCTCACTCGTTGACCTCCTCTCTGGTAACCAATCAGTTTGTTCTTTATCATTGACAATATGACTTTCAGCTTCCTAAGAATTTAGAAGGAGTTTTTCCATGTGAAAAAAAGGAAAGGCTACGTTTCTTAGAGAAAGAGACACTGAGAACATGTGACCTTCAGCTGAGTAGTAGCAAAAGACAAGATTCAGGGACCAAGAGTATGAACAAAATATAAAACTTTTTGAAAAATTATTTGCCGCAGTAACAAGGCTGATAGATTGAACATATAATTAGAAGACGTTATGTTGACATGTCTTAGAGGGTATGGAAAATATCAAGGGGACTTGATAATCATTCAGCCACTCTTGTAATTAGTCTCCTAATGTAAAATTCATTTACTTATTAGAACAGTTGAAATTATATTTTGGAAGTAGTGTGGAAAAAATAATAACATGAACCTAGGGCATGCCAATGTGGATTTTTACGTGAATTGAGATGAAAGATAAAATGTTTGAAGCTGCAATGGTCAAGGAACTGAAGAAACACTAGTATTGTACTGGTATTTTGATGTAGAGTTTTGAAATCACCAAAGTAATTATGGGAGTCAAGGTATAAAAAAAGGGGTCCTGTTGTTATGGAATTTTTTTTAGTTATATGAATATGACTACCTTAAACTATGCCTGCTGTGAGACTTAAGACTTTTATTATTTTTTATAATTAACATATAGTGCTATATTAGTTTTAGGTATATAATATAATGATTCAACAATTATATACATTTCTCAGTGCTCATCATGGTAATTGTACATTATGGACATTTTTTAATGCACTTGGTTTGGATGTTTGTTCTCATGCAAAGACTATTTACCTCTGATTTATGACTTCTTTGTTTTCTTGATATCTTTATCTTGAGAGCTTGTTTGCTCTTTGTTCCTAACACATATATCTGTTAAAATTGGAGTTACACCAACTCAATTCCTAATTGCTATTCACTGGTGTTACAAGGTAGCATCTTAGGGATTTCTCAATGTTAAAACTTTATCTAGAAGGTGCTGTATAAATGGTGAAAATCACATATAGGCCCACTTTTCTGTCTAACAATTCTTATGATGATCTCTGATATGATTAGTGTATTACTATCTTACAGAGAAGATATGTTGCATAGTTAATAATAATAACATTTGATGAGAGAAAGTTTGAGTCATATTTTATGATAGTTTATTCCTAGGACATCCCATTATGTACTTTGAAGATACTAGTGTCGGTAACAAGAACGTTAAATTTTCCCTAGGGTTCTAACTAATCTGTAGACCAGTGTTTTCAAACTTTTTGGATGCAGGGCCCTTTGATACTTTTAAAAATTATTGAGGAACCTAGATAGAGTTTGATTATGTATATTATAACTATTAATATTTACTATTTTAGGAATTAAATATTTTTCTAATTATTTAATTTAATTTTTTGATTTAGGTATAATCGACATGTAACATAATGCTACTTTCAGCATAGTGATTAGATATTTTTATATATTATGAAATTATCACCACAATAAGGCTAGTTAATAGTTTTAAACATTTAGTGATTTTAAAACTACTGCAAAAATCCACTGTAAGTTGTCATAAATATTTTAGGAGAAATGACAATGTTTTCAAAAAACGTAAGAGAAAAGTCACATTTTTTTACAGTTTTGGAACTGCATTTAGTGTCTGACTTAAGAGAAGAAAGCTAAATTTTATTTTTCACCTCTGCTGCTATCTGTTTTGTTTGAAATTCATAGAGAAAATCTGGCCTCACATATAGTCTGTGGAAGACTCCACTCATGAAATAATGAGTAAAGAAAATAGTATCATCCTATTATTAAAAAAAATTTTTTTAAAGATTTTATTTTTATTTATTTGACAGAGAGAGATCACAAGTAGACAGAGAGACAGGCAGAGAGAGAGAGAGAGAGAGAAGCAGGCTCCCTGCTGAGCAGAGAGCCCGATGCGGGACTCGATCCCAGGACCCTGAGATCATGACCTGAGCCAAAGGCAGCGGCTTAACCCTGAGCCACCCAGGCAACCCTAAAAAAAATTTTTGACCTGAACTTTGTATGCAGTTCTCTATACAGTCAGTATTGGGGGTTCATCCACACGCCACACACATATTCAATACTGCTATACTCATAGAGTATATATAGAGCAGTGTCTAGGGGTTCACACACACACACACACACACACATACACACACACATACACACACATACTCAGTACTCAGTAGAATCATGGAATATAGCAAACAGTTCAGCTGAGGAGGTATGATTAGATAGAGAAAGAGAATTTAGAGACAATGGTGTTGGGAGGGGTCAGGAGAAGGTAAGAATCATTAGGAAATGCATGGGCTATAGAGGAGTAGCAGTTAAGTATTGTTGACGTGGGTGTGCGAGAGTCACAATGGCCCAGCGCCAACTACTGTTAATTACAGATGACCTCAAAATGAAGATGCTGGGGTAAACCCTCTGCGGCACATTCAGAATACACGACCAAGAGGTTAGCCTTATCCATCTAAATTTGAAAACTGCAAACTGAGATTCTAATACTCTACAAAGAAATTGTTGTGTAAAGAGTAAAGAGTAAGACATCATAGTTTAATTCAGCATAGAGGCAACATAAGGAAACTTCAAATGGGTGCACACCCCAGAGCTAGAAACACTGGGACACAGGAAAGCTGTGTCTTGGAGAGTGTTCAGTGTGTTCAGTGTATATTTCTCCTTCCTCTCCTTATGGAAATGAACAAGGTCAAAATTCAAAATGAGAAAAAAATAGCTCTTAGCTTCATTTTTTTCTCATTCTTCTTACTGTCATTCAAGTATTAGTCTAAAAACTTTTTATTTAATATCACCCCATGGGCGGCACACCTCCCATCCCCCTTTCCAGTCAATTGTCCTTGCTGATACTGGAGTTAACATAAGATTTTAATCTAATCAGAGCTATACTGCTAAAGGGCTTCTCTGACTTATCTCTGATTTTATTATAAATATTAAAATTCTTAGTCTATCATTCTTATCCTGCTTACTGGTACAAGCTCACCTTCGCATTTTCCAAAGATACTTTTCTAATTGATTTGTTCAGAATTTTTTCAGGATCAATCTCTATCTCTATCTCTCTCTCTTTCTCTCTCTCTCACACACACACACACACACACACACACACACACACACTGTTGAGACCTCTGGATGCTCCTATGTAACTCTGGGGCTGGCCACCCTAACCATCTCCCAATCATGTGTTCTTTCAAAAGTAGAGAGTAACCAAAGAGATTCTCCCAGAATAAATAAGAAAATGGAAATAGAAAGACAGTATCCTTCCATGATGATAATAGAAGCAAACTTCTTTTCACATCAACAGAATTGCTTCTATATAACAAAAAGCAGAGAAATATATGCATATAAGACTGTGCCATATGTCATGTTAATAAAGTCCCCTTGTTTTGGAGGAAGGAATTTTGTGGATGAAACTTTCCTCAGAGGACTATATGAGGCAGAACACAGCAAGGCCAATATACAATGGGTTCTTCCTTATCCCTACTACAAAATTAATCAATTAGAAAGATCAGGAAGTGAATGTGTCTACTTTTGGTTCTGGTGAAGGGAAAGGTAAAGAAAAGAACAGAGTCATTTAGTTGTTTGAGCAATTACTTTATTTTTTAATACTCTGATCATTAAGAGTGCTTAAATCTTCTGGTCCAACATATGAATAGGGAATATTGTTAGGTCTCCCATGAGTTCTAGGCAAGTTTATATAATATACCTGGGAAAGTCAGAGCTATAAACATGATCCCAAATAAAAACAGATGAGCAGAATATAAGTCCACAGAGATTGTATTGGCATATCTCTATCTCCATTTATATCTATGTCATATCCATATCTATAGCCAGGCAAAATTACCATCTCCTATAATGCAAGTATGTTTCCACCAATATATTGAGTTACAGTTAAAAAAAAAAAAGAAAACTTTCATAAAAGTAATAATACTTATCAGTGCCAGTGTGAAAAGAACATTGGTTTATTCTATGAAGACAATTTAATGGGAAGGAAGCCAAATTATAACCATGAAGCAAATTCTGGATGAGCATGAACTTAGAGGCAGACCAACTGTCTAAGAGACTTTTAGGTATCTACCTAGACTTCTGATATCATTTGTCAATAGATCCAAACATGATGGCTAGGAAGATTTAGTCTATTTGTGAAAGCTCCCTCTCCTTGGAAACAGCTGGGATGGACACTCTTGTTGCTAACTTCTGAGACTCATTTGTCTATCCCCTCTTTGCCTCATCTCTCTTCTTCTTCTTCTTTTTAAGATTTATTTACTTATCTTAGAGAAAGAGAGAAAGAAAAAATCTGAGCAGGGGGAGGGGCAGAGGGAAAATTCTCAAACAGACTTGTTGCTGAACAGGGAATCTAATGCAGGGCTCAATGCCAGGAACAGAGATCATGACCTGAGCCAAAATCAGGAGTCTGATGCTCAACCTACTGAGCCACAGGTGCCCCACATCATTCTTCTTTTGATGAACTAACACACTCAGTTAAATAGCATTAGATTTTGTTTCTTTTAGACAACTTTGCTATCCCCTTTATTGACAGAACATACACAGAGTTTACTTTTGATACTCAAAAGACAATCTTCTTTTCAAGTTATATTATTAGAAGACACTTAACTACAAACTTCAATACTGTCTTCCTTTTTTTCTCTTTATTTTTTTTAAAGATTTTATTTATTTGAGAGAGAGAGAGGATGAGAGAGAGAGAGCACGAGAAGGGGAGGGTCAGAGGGAGAAGCAGACTTACTGCTGAGCAGAGAGCCTGATGCAGGACTCGATCCTAGGACTCCAGGATCATGACCTGAGCTGAAGGCAGTCACTTAATTAACTGAGCTGCCCAGGATCCCAGCTTTTTTTCTTCTTTTCTCTTTAAAAATGGAAAAAAATGAAGCCCATTTATTGACTATTTGAATAGCACTATTATATGAATCATCCCTTTAAAATTTCTCAGTAGCACAGATAAATTGAGATTATTATATGTTTATTGATGTTAAAATATGGTACATAGGTGTCTAGTGACTTGCTTAAGGTCATTGAGTTATTAAGTGGTAGAACCAGTATGGCACTCAGGTCTGTTTAGGCCTAGTACTCAGTCTGTACTTTTCTGGCCTTAAGTTGAAAGACTGTGGTGACTGTTCACTCAACCGTGTAGTATGTAATCTATACATGATCATGTGCCATAGTTACCAAATGAGATATTTACAATAGACTTGTTCTAAGTTATACATTCACTATGAATGAGGAAATTATATATAAAAAACCTAATATACATTGGAAGAAAGTATGGAAACGTCTGATATGGGAAGTAAGACCTCTAATTATAATATCTAATGGTATTATCTTGTGTGTTCTATACCATGAAAGTAGTCCCTGGAAATGGTTTTGTCATTTCATTTATCATCCATTTTAAGTCTACAAGCAAAGACTTGCCTTGGCATTAACTATATGACTAATGATGGAGGGAGATGTGGGACTATTAATTCTGGTTATAACAAAAGTTAAAAGTTAGTTCTGTTGATGATTCATTTTGCCTAATCAACATCTTAATAACAGGTGAAAAGATTAAGAGCAATAAGTAGTCTCAGTTTCTTATTGCTGATTGCCGTGATATTTTAAAGATTGAAATCAATAATTAAGATAATTAAGTCATTCAATGTCAACCTTCTATGCAGACATTTAAAACTATTTAAATAAATAGCTGGCATACAGCCATATGACATTTGGGTTGTTCTGACATGCTTTGCTCTATACCTGATTAAATAAAAAAGAGGGCAAATGATATATTTATAAATATACTAAAGTAGGAGAATTTAAATAGGACTTCATAAAGTAAACTCGTAAAGATATAGAATAAAGCATTCTTTGACTTGGATTCACAAAACTCCAACATTTCCATTTTCATGAAACATGTTTACTCATATTACTTTGTTATCCATCACCATTCAGAGAATTGCAGACAGCTGATAGGACACCCAGTAGTGTATTCAATCCATCTGTTCATCCATCAACCTTATGGCGAATATGTGAAATGAAAAGTTTGCCTGAGGTCACAAAATAAAGGCAGAATTTAGTCATGGCAGTTAAGAAAAACAAACAAACAAACAAATCATCCTTTAAACTTTTGGCTAAATTTGTACTGAAATTACCTTGTTACCTTTATAAAATAAACTGACAAAACCTGAATGACTGATCTTGAACAACTATGTAAAATCCTGCTTTACATTTGATAGTAATTTAGTTGACATTAAAAAAATTCAATCAATAAATCGATATAATTTTTAAAAAGTGGTCAGGACAATATATGTTTTTTACAGATGATTTATAATGTAAGGAACTCTTAGATTATATACTTTTAGTTGTGGGTTGGAGGGGTGCACAATACATCTTGGAAAATGTTAACTTAAATTTGTCCATCACAAGTGGTCCATCTGGTCTCTCCTCATCACAGAGAACACCTCAAAAAATTTTCTTTTAAGATTTCATTCATTTATTTATTTGTCAGAGTGAGAGAGAGATCATAAGCAAGGGGAATGGCAGGACAACAGAGAAGCAGGCTTCCTGCTGAGCAAGGAGCTGATGTGGGATTGGATCCCAGGATCTGGGATCATGATCTGAGCTGTAAACAGATGCTTAACTGACTGAACCACCCAGGCATCTCTCAAAAATTGTTTTTATAACAATCAGTCCTTAGTAGAGAACAATCTATAACTTGAAACATGGAATATTGTATATTAAATTATCAAAAACCTCTATAATACAACTACATGATTAAGTTTAAAGTACATATATATCAAGCAAATAATTTATCTTTCAATATAATCAGAATAAGTAAACTTTTATGCTTTATCTTAATATGTGGCATTATATTTACTGAAGTCTATATGATATAAATAACCTAGAATTCTGACTTCTTTTTTTTAAATATGGCTTTGCATTTATTATTTCTTATTTTTTTAAAAGATTTTATTTATTTGACAGACAGAGATCACAAGTAGGCAGAGAGACAGGCAGGCAGAGAGAGGAAGGGAAGCAGGCTCCCTGCTGAGCAGAGAGCCTGAGAGAGACGGGGCTCAATCCCAGGACCCTGGAATCATGACCTGAATCAAAGGCAGAGGCTTTAACCCACTGAGCCACCCAGGCGCCCCTAGAATTCTGACTTCTATCCCCGTTTCTGTAATAGTAATTTTTTTTATTCATTAATTCCTTCAGCAAATGAAACACTTGAAACTTAAGAAACACTATGGTTATTTTTAGATAATAAGAATGCTACAATAAATGAGAGTATCTACCTTCAAATTGCTAGTAGGAGAGACAGGTAAGTAAATATGCAATTAAAGTGCAATATGTTAAGAGTTATAATGGTTCTTAGTTCAAAAGGACAAGGCAGCCCACAAAAAAGGCACATAATCTCTTCTTGAGTACCTAGGAAAACCTCACACTGGAATTCACATCTAAGATGAGACTCAAAGAATAAGTAGGAGTTAATCAATGAGAAAAAGAGCATTCTAGGTAGGAGGAATTAAATGTGTAAAATTCCAAAAGAGATGAAGAATATGCTATCTTTAGAAAACCATAAAGTTTTGGATATGAATAGGGCAGGTTACAAGCAGTGGTGATGTGAGAGTAATGCTTTTGTGGTGGTAACGAGAGGCCTGGTAGCTGTGAAATCAGTTAATAAGAAATAATCACTACCTGACCAAAATAGTGACAATAAGTATAAGAAGAAATGAATAGATGCCAAGCATGATTGGTTACTGATTTTCCATGAGGTTGAATGGAGTTTTGGACATAGTAATTTGGAATAAATCATGATCAGCCAAAAACATATTGAAATGTGAGGATATGGTTAGCAGTGATTAGGCTCTTTGGGATGAATTCTGGAATGCAGGAATATTTGGGGAAACAATAATATATGACTGCGGGAGAAAAATGAAATTTTGCATTTCTTTTTCTAATGTTTTTCTCATTTGAACTCAGTGCTCAGTTCTGTGGAGGGATTCGACAGTTAAATCAGAGTCGTTTGCTGACATTTTGAGATTCAATCTGTAATCTAAGTTGGAAAATGGAAAGGGCTTATAGCAGGCAGAAGAGTCTTAGGCAGAATATAATAAGAAGTAACTCCAGCTTCCTGTCACAGCAGTAAGAAATTGTTATACCTTTGTGGATGAGGAAAAGCCATGGCTATAGACTGAATGTTTGTGTTCCCTCAAAATTCATATGTTGAAACCTAAGCCCTAATATAGTAGAATCTGGAGGTGAGGCTTTTGGGAGGTAATTAGGTCATGAGGGTGAGCCCCTCATGGATGAGATGAGTGCTCTTAAAAAAGACACTCTAGAGAGATCCCTTGCCCCTTCCATCCTATGAGGACAAGGCAGAAAGACTGCCAGTTCTGACCCACTTTGAACCACGGAGTGGGCTCTCACCAGACACAATTTGCCGATACTTTGACTGGGACCTACCCTCTAGAACTGTGAGGAAAAAAAAAAATCCAGTTTGTAATCCATCTAGTAGTCCATAACATTTTTTACAGAAACCCAGATGGAGTAAGATAGCCATCATGGCAGTAAGGAGAACATAGATATGTTTGTATCTGTTTGTGTGTGTTTGGGGGAAGAGGTGGCTCATGAAGAGAAGAAACAGGAAGTTAACCTCATGATCCATTTTCCAGGGAGATGGCAAGGTAGATCTATTTTTTGATCTGTGGCCAGAAAAGATATATGTCCAATTTCCTCATAAAAACCTTCTATCCATAATAAAAAATTCAGAGAAATTAATATATAGTTATATATATAGTTGTATATTTAACTTATATGTATGGTTATATTTCTTTTATATTGAGGTATAACTTACATACAGTAAAATATCTTGACCTTAAGTGCTTCATTCATTGAATTTTCAGAATTGCATAAATCCATGTAATCTGCATACCAAAAGAATAAAGACCAAAGCTATCATCCTAGAAAATTCATTATTGGTCCTTTCCATTCAAATGCATACCTTATTCCTACCCATGGATTAGTTTTGCTTTTACTGAATTTTATATAATGCTCTGGCCTCTTTTACTCCATATAATGGTTTTTGAAATTTATTATGTCTTTGTATGTATCTGCAGTTTCTTTTTTTAATTGTTGAGTAGTATTCTATTATATAGATATGCCACAATTTTCTTTTTATGTGGATAGTTATTGGGATTATTTTCAGTGTGTTGGCTACTATGAATAAGGCTGCTATAAACCATTTTTTCCAACCCATTTTTAGGGCTGCATGTTTTCTTTCCATTCAGTAAATAACAGAGTTTAAATGTGTATCATACAGTAGGAGAATGAATAATTTTCAAAGAAATGTCACTTACCCATAATCCTACCATTTAAAATTATAAATGTATGCATGTTCTAAGCATTCTGTATCTTCAGAGACATTTTGTATTGTTATCATTTTTTAAAGAACTTCTCCACCTATACCTTACTACTTCAGTTTAATTTTTTAAAACAGATTTATTATAGGATATTTTGTTCTTTTTAAACAACTTATTGAAACATGACTAATATACAAAATGTTGCACATGTAGAGCATAAATTTTCATAAATTTGACATATGCATAATTTATGAAACCATTACTAGAATCAAAATGGACATATTCATCCCCCAAAAGTTTCCTCATGCTCCTTTGTACTCTGTCATTCCTATCCCTTCCTAATTCAAAGCATCACTTATGTGCTTCATGTCACTCTAGATAAGTTTATATTTTTTAGAGTTTTATGTGAATGGAATCATACAACTTATAATCCTTTTTACTGGACTTCTTTCTTTCAACATTTTTGAGATTTTTCCATGTTGTTGTGGGTATCAGTATTTCATTCATGTTTATTGATGCATAGTATTCTACTGTGTAGATATACTATTTGTTTATGGAGTTTTTTTCCTAATTTTCAGCTATTATACTGTGATCATTATTGGAAAATCATTTGAATGACATATTATTTGTTTTATCTTGAGTACATACACTATGACAGGTATTATATATAGCATATATGTTTAACATTTTAAAAAACTATTCAGAAATAGTTGTACTCTTTTACAGTTCCACCAGATCAAATTGCTGTACACCCTTGCAAACCTATAGTAAGTGTGCAGTGATATCTCATTGTGATTTTAATTTCCATTCTCCTAGTAACTAGTAATGATGAGCATATTTTCATGTTTATTTGTATTTTATTTGGTAAAATGTTTTTTTAAATCTTTTGTCAATTTTTATGGTGGTGTTGGGTTGTTTGTTTCATTTATTGAGTTTTGAGAGCATTTTATATATTCTGGGTTCATATTTTATCTTTTTTTTTTTTTTTTAAGTAGCCCCTATGCCCAGCATGGAGCCCAGCTCACAACCCTGAGATTAAGACCTGAGCTGAGATCAAGAGTTAGATGCTTAACTGACTAAGCCACCCAGGATATATATCTATCTTAATAAAATTAATTTCTGCTCTTGAAAAGGTTTCATTTAGCTGTGGTTGAATGAAATTTTTAAAAATGACAAGACAAATTGTTTGATAGTGCTAACTCTGTTATATTCTTACTGATTTTCTGCCTGTCTTCCCTATCAAAAATTCAGAGGTATGAAAGTTTCTGAAAAATATATGTATACACACATTTATATACACATATAATATATATGTATATATATTAGTATATATATACACATATATAATGTATATGTAGGTCTTACTGTAAATATACACATATTTAGTACACACACATACATATATAATGTTTATATGTGTATCTATACACTTTTTACCTTTTACTTTTGCATTATTTGTGACTTCATAATAAAGATCATTTTTAAAGTCATGTTTTGATATTTTTTCCATTTTAACTAACACTCTATTATATCTGGGGATTTTAGTTTTTGCCAAATTATGTGCAATTTTCAGCCATTATATCTACAAATATCTTTTATTTTCCATCCTCTTTCATCTTATGCGGGGACCTAATCAGAGGTGTTTTAGGATGCTTGTAGTTGTCCCACAGTTCACTAATGATTGATCAATTGATTTGGATTATTTTGTCTATATTTCATTTTGAATAATTTATATTGCTCTATTTTCAAGTACACTAATTTTTTCTTCTTCAGTGTCTGCCATTAATTTCATTGTTCTCATTATCAGATAAGGTTTAATAATCTCATAGTTTAATCAAAACCAGTTAACTAGATCTTTTAACACTTTTTGTGTCTGTACCTAATTTTTTTAACATATAGAATATAGTTATATGAACTGTTTCAAGGACATTGTCTCCTAATTCTAAAATCTATTTTAATTTGAGGTGCATTTTGATTGAATTATCTCATCATGGTCATATTTCCCTACTTCTTTGTATGAATGTAATCCTGTGGATTTTAATATTTTGGAGTGCAGAGTATTTTTATATTTCCATAAATATCCTTAAGTTCAGTTCCAGAATACACTTACTGTTGGGGTTAATGTAGAGCATGAAATCTGTAATACCTGGCTTGCTAAAATGTAACACAGAGACCAATAGGGGCGAGGGAAGGTTTCAGAGATGGGTGTACGCTTTTGGAAGGCTGAGGCTGATGTGACCACATGGAATGCCCTGGGAGAGTTGCCTTCTTGGAAGTTTCCTAGCCCAAACAGCTGCCCTGTGATCTAAGAGAGGCATGCGTTGTCCCTGAAGCTATGTTTAGCAGAACTCATAGAACACACAAATTAGGATATTGTATCTTTCCCGATAAACAGATCCTCCTGGTTCCAGTAAGACCCCTTATCATACATCAAGTGCTTGAGAAACAGTGACAAGAATTTGTGATTATCCCGAAGGACCAATAAAAGTGGAAGCAAAGAAGGGCAAAGTTTCTTCTTCTCTAAGTGTTGACTCCCTTGCCTTCTCCTCTCTTTCTCAGCAAAGTTTGGAGTAATCTTTCACCTATTGGTATAGGGATTGCTGGCCATTCCTGAAGAGTTACTTGGAAACAATTTGATCTTTTCAGGTTTTCTCTTAAGATTACCTTGGTGGGGGGCACCTGGGTGGCTCAGTGGATTAAGCCGCTGCCTTTGGCTCAGGTCATGATCTCAGGGTCCTGGGATCGAGTCCCGCATCGGGCTCTCTGCTCAACAGGGTGCCTGCTTCCCTCTCTCTCTCTCTCTGCCTGCCTCTCCATCTACTTGTGATCTCTCTCTGTCAAATAAATAAAATCTTTTTTTTTTTTTTTTAAGATTTTATTTATTTATTTGACAGAGAGATCACAAGCAGGCAGAGAGGCAGGCAGAGAGAGAGGAGGAAGCAGGCTCCCTGCTGAGCAGAGAGCCTGATGCGGGGCTCGATCCCAGGACTCTGAGATCATGACCTGAGCCGAAGGCAGCGGCTTAACCCACTGAGCCACCCAGGCGCCCCAAATAAATAAAATCTTAAAAAAAAAAAAAAAAGATTACCTTGGTGGGTCTGTAACAGTGCTATTCTTATTATAATTATATTCTACTAATGGACATGTTTCCATGTTCTTGACCTTATGTCCCATTACTAATGACAATTTATAGATTGGCTGATGGAAAAAGGTGTTATTGCCAGCCCTATGTGAATGTTGTAGACTACATCCATTTCTTTCAAATACTTTTTTACCAGAGCTTGGGTGGTTTCCTCACATCTTTGCATTTGAGTTCCCTCTGTAGACTCTTTTCTCTCTGGTATTGTGTCTTGTGAACACTAGTCAACTTTGTGTCTCAGGGATCTCAGCTTTCTCTCCAACTCATTGAATAACTTCTCCTCCTCCTGGCTTACCTTTTCCTGTGCTGCGGCTGGAATCTCTCTCGAGGCAATAAGTGAGGTCCATAGTGGAGCTTATCTCATTTGTGTAAAGTATCTCAAGAATTGTCTTTCATTTTCTGATTATAATGTAATCACCTTGTCTTTGGAGTACATAATGAAATCAAGTCTTCTATCTTTATTATTCTTTTTAAAAAATTTTTTGGGGGAGTGGTTATTCTTTTATTGTATTCATGTTCTTGCTATTTCGTGCTTTCATACAAATTTGAGATTGAGTCTCTTGATCTCTTCAAGAAATCCTGTCAGACTTTGATAGAGAATTTTTTAAATCTATAGATCAATTTGAAAAAAATATGTATGACAATACTGTCATTCTTTCCATGAACATTTTATATTTCTTAATTTCTTTATGTCTTCTTTAATTTCTCTCATTATTACTACACTCAGTATTTAATTTTTTATGCTTTTTAAAGTGTTTCTTATGCATTAAGTTATTTAATCCTGACAGCAGATTTATAGGTATTATATCCATTTTATAGATGAAGAACAAAGACATACAAGGGTTAAATAATAACAGGCCTATTAATTTAAGCCAAAGAGCCTGGTTCCTAATTTGTGTTCTTAACAATTATACTTCTAACTGCTTCCCCAGTTTTGTTTTGTTTTGTTTTTAAAGTATGTTTTATTTTTTAATTTTTAAAAATTAACATACATGTATTATTTGTTTCAGGGGTACTGGTCTGCAGTTCATCAGTCTTACACTATTCACAGTGGTCACCATAGCACATACCCTCCCCAATGTCCATCACTCAACCACACCATTCCTCCCACCCCACTCCCCTCCAGCTACCCTCAGTTTATTTCCTGAGATTAAGAGACTCTAATGATTTGTCTCCCTCTCTGGTTTCATCTTTTTTCATTTTTCCTTCCCTTCCCCTATGATCCTCTGTCTTGTTTCTCAGATTCCTCATATCAATGAGATCATATGATAAATGTCTTTTCTCTGATTGGCTTATTTTACTTAGCATAATACCCTCTAGTTCCATCTAAGTCCTTGCAAGTGGCAAGATTTTGGGGTTTTTTGATGGCTGCATAATATTCCATTGTGTGTGTGTGTGTGTGTGTGTGTGTGTGTGTGTGTGTACACACAATAGAATATTATGATGTGAGATATATATATATATTCTGACATCTTCTTTATCCATTCATCTTTTGATGGACATCTAGGCTCTTTCCATCATTTGGGTATTGTGGACATTGTTGCTATAAACTTTTGGGTGCACATGTCCCATTGGATCACTACATTTGTATCTTTAGGGTGAATACCCAGTAGTGCAATTGCTGGGTCATAGGGTAGCTCTATTTTCAACTTTTTGAGGAAACTTCTTACAGTTTTCCAGAGTGGCTGGACCAGCTTGCATTCCCACTAACAGTGTAGGAGGGCTCTCCTTTCTCCACATCCTCACCAACACCTGTCATTTCCTGATTTGTTAATTTTAGCCATTCTGACTGGTGTGAGGTGCTATCTCATTGTGGTTTTTGTTTGTACTTGCCTGATGCCGAGTGATGTTGAGCACTTCTTCATGTGTCTGTTGGCCATCTGGATGTCTTCTTTGCAGAAATGTCTGTTCATGTCTTCTGCCCATTTCTTGATTGGATTATTTGTTCTTTGGGTGTTGAGTTTGTTAATTCTTTAGAGATTTTGGATACTACCCCTGTATCTGTCATTTGCAAATATCTTCTCCCATTGTCAGTTGTCTTTTGGTTTTATTGACTGTTTCCTTTGCTGTGCAAAAGCTTTTGATCTTGATGAAGTCCCAATAGTTCATTTTGCCCTTGCTTCTCTTGCCTTTGGCGATGTTTCTAGGAAGAAGTTGCTCCAGCTGAGGTCAAAAAGGTTGCTGCCTGTGTTCTCCTCAAGGATTTTGATGGGTTTCTGTCTCACATTGTGGTCTTTCATTCATTTTGAGTCTATTTTTATGTGTGGTATAAGCAAATGGCCCAGTTTCATTCTTCTGCATGTGGCTGTCCAATTTTCCCAAACTATTTGTTGAAGAGATTGTCTTTTTTCCAGTGGATATTCTTTCCTGCTTTGTCAAAGATTAGTTGACCATAGAGGTCAGAGTTCATTTCTGGTCTCTTTGTTATGTTCCACTTATCTATGTGTCTGTTTTTGTGCCAGGACCATACTGTCTTGATGATGACAGCTTTGTAATAGAGCTTGAAGTCTGGAATTGTGATGCTGCCAATTTTGGATTTCTTTTACAACATTCCTCTGGCTATTTGGGGTCTTTTCTGGTTCCACATAAATTTTAGGTTATTTGTTCCATTTCTTTGAAAAAAGTTGATGGTATTTTGATAGAAATTGCATTAAATGTGTAGATTGCTCTAGGAAGCATAGACATTTTCACAATATTTGTTCTTCCAATCCATGAGCATGGAACATTTTTCCATTTCTTTGTGTCTTCCTCAATTTCTTTCTTGAGTATTCTATAGTTTTCTGAGTACAAATTTTTTGCCTCTTTGGTTGGATTTATTCCTAAGTATCTTATGGTTTTGGGTGCAATTGTAAATGGGATCAACTCCTTAATTTCTCTTTCTTCTGTCTTGTTGTTGATATATAGAAATACAACTGATTTCTGTGCATTGATTTTATGTCCTGACACTTTACTGAATTCCTATATGAGTTCTAGCAGTTTTGGGTTGGAGTCTTTTGGGTTTTCTACATCAAATACTGTATCATCTGCAAAGAGTGAGAGTTCGATTTCTTTGGCAATTCAAAAGCCTTTTATTTCTTTTTGTTGTCTGATCGCTGAGGCTAGGACTTCTAGTACTATATTGAATAGCAGTGGTGATAGTTGATAATTTTTTATCCTTTAAAAAATTCTATTTTTTAATTTTATTTTTCAATTGATTATTGTTAGGAAATACAAATATAAATAAATATTTCACATTAAAATATGTCTTACAGCCCCTCTGAATTTACTTCTTAGTTCTAATACAATTTGTAGATTTGAGTCTTCCTATTTTCAAAATCATTGTGTTCTATGAAAAAGGATTCCTTTGCCTTCTTTTAAAACATCTATATTGATACCTAATTCACATAAAACCCTTTACCTGTTGAAAGTGTCCAGTTCAATTTCTTTGGAAAATCCATGTATTTGTATAACCATCACTGTAGTGTAATTTTGGAACATCATCACCCAAAAACAAATGACTGCCTGTATCTTTTAAGCGGTTACTCTCAATTCCCTCCTGTCTATCTCCACACGAAACACTAAGTGTCTAGTAAATTAATTTCTATTTTTATAGATTTATGTATTCTGGACATTTCATATAAATGGATTCATACAGTATGTGGTCTGTGTATGTCTTTTTTTGTTGTTTGTTTTTGTTTCTGTTTTTGTTTTAGCACAAGGCTACAGTGTTTCATCATCAGTATACATCATTGCTGCCAAATAATATTTCATTGTGTTGATACAGCACAGGTTGTTTATCTACAGTTGGTGGACATTTGGGTTCTCTCCACATTTTGGTGCTTATGGATAATACTGCTAAAAACATATGTGTGTATAAGAGATCCTTTTTCTTTTATTTATGGAAGAGTTTTGAAAGGATTTGCATTTATTCTTTAAGTGTTTGGTAGAATTTACCAGTGAAGTAATCTGTGCTTGGGCTTTTTCTTGTGGAAGGTTTTAAAATTATAGATCTAGTGTCTTAATTTTATTAAAAGTATGTTTGGATTATCTTTTTCTTTCTAGAGTTAGTTTTGCTCTATTTCTAGATCTTGTCCATTAATCTGAGTTGTCTAATTTGTTAATATATGGTTGCTTTCAAATTTAATTCCACTGTGGTTGCAAAGGATACTTTATATAATTTAAATTATTTAAGTTTAATGAAGCTTATTTTATGGCCTAGCGTAGTGTCTGTTCTGGAAAATGTTCCATGTATGCTGGAGAAGAGTTTATATTCTACTCTTGTTGGGTGGCATGCCCTACAGATGTCTGTTAGATCTGATGGATTTACAGTGTTGTTCAAATCCTCTGTTTTCTTATTTAACTTATTTTTTAAAAAGATTTTATTTATTTGACAGAGAGAGAGAGAGAGATCACAAGTAGGCAGAGAGGCAGGCAGAGAGAGAGAAGAAACAGGCTCCCTGCTGAGCTGAGAGCCTAATGACCTGAGCCAAGGGCAAAGGTTTAACCCACTGAGCCATCCCGGCACTCCTCTTATTTAACTTATGCCTAATTGTTCTAGTCATTATTACCTGTGGGATATTGAAGTCTTCAACTCTTTTTTTCTCAACTCTTTTTTTTTTTGCTAGTTTTATGGTTTTATTAACACAAATACTGCTTTCAAGTCTTATTTTTGAAGTGTCTATTTCTTTCTTCAATTCTATCAGTTTGTGCTTCATGTATTTTGGAACTTTATTGTTAGGTGCATATTATTTAATTATTATATTTTATTGGTTTATGGGTCTGTTTATCATTATGAAAATCCCCTCTTTGCTCTAGTAACAACTATTCTTTAAATTATTTTCCCCCTGATATTAGTATAGCCATTGCAACTCTCTTTTCCTTGCTATTTGCATGGTGTGTGTATATATATATATATATTATTATATTTTCATTCTGCTAATCTCTGCTTTTAGAGTTTTAATCTAAATATAATTTAGATTTAAATATAAAAAATATAATTCCTATCTTATACATAATTACATTATATGTAAATAATTTAAAAATAGGAATTATATTGGTAATTTTGCTGCTATTTACTATATGCCTTATGGCTTTCTATTTCTGTTCATTATTATTCTTTATGTGTTACATAGACATTTTCTAATTTAACACTTTAATTTCAATATAATGTATGTTTACCTATCTATATATATTAAAGTTATTTTGAAATGGATGTGGTATATATTACAATTATCATCTTACTTTAAAATAATCTTGTTCAGATCATACCAGTCAATGAAATCTGGAAACTTTGTTTCAAGTTGCTGTGCCCCCCCACCCTGTTCCTTTATGTTATTATTACCATATAAATTATGTGTTTTCATATTATATTTAATAAATAATTCTATATAATTTAGGTGATTTAAGGCTAAAAGAAAAATGTAAAAAGATAAACACCTGTAGTAGGAAAATTTAGGTAACTTAAGATGAACGGAACCATAGTCTGAATAAAGAGAATAAGTTAATTTAGTTCTTAATACTTCCAGATATATTCAGGTAAAAATTGATCAAATGATTTAAATATTTTTGTTAAAATGTCATTTAAAATATCCATAATAATCAGTTTTCACATAATCAAGTCAATGACACTACAGTGATTCACTACAGTGAATCTAAATCAGCAAATAATGGGAAAGATGAATGATTGTACCAAATATATATATATATATATACACATACATATATGTATGAACAAATTTCATAGAATGAGAAAAAATTAGGTAAACCTAATATGTATTTAAAAATTATTTGTCTCCATTAAAAATTACATTTGAGTTCTGTTCTTTCAGAGTGCCCTGTAACATGTGATAATAGAGAGAGAAAATAAAAAAGTAGAAACCTAGTGACTAAAATACCTTCTTTTTTTTTTTTTTAAGATTTTATTTAGTTATTTGACAGAGATCACAAGTAGGCAGAGAGGAAGGCAGAGAGAGAGGGGGAAGCAGGCTCCCCACTGCGCAGAGAGCTGATGCGGGGCTCGATCCCAGGACCCCAGGACCATGACCTGAGCTGAAGACAGAGGCTTTAACGTACTGAGCCACCCAGGCACCCCTAAAATACCTTTTTTTTAATTGACTATATGTAGTAGTATATATCATTATTGCAAAATAAAGGGAATTTTTTTTTTTCTGTGTATCTAGAGCCCTGTAAAAATTCTCCATAGTAGGTTGGTAGCTTAGAAAGTGCAGTATTTTCTTTCCTTTCTTAGAGAGAGGAAGCTAAATTGGTGAACTGAGAAGAGCTAACATTGAATACATGCTGTTTTGGAGCATATTACAATTTCAATGTATTCGTCCCAAAACAGATGTTTTACATCTCTAACCCATAGTACCTCTGAAGGTTATCTTATTTAGGAAACCTTTGCAAATGCTATCAAGTTAAAATGAAGTTATTAGGGTAGGCCCTAATCTAATGTGTCTGGCATCACTCTAAGAGGGAAATTTGGATATAATATGCATGGAGAGTGTCAAGTAAAGACTGAGGCAGAGATTACAGCGAAGCATCTGTAAACCGAGGAATGGGAGGGCCTGCCAACTGCTATCAGAAGCTGCATATACAACAGATCAAGGAGTGCTACGGATTTAGCTACAGATTGCTAAATGTTCCCAGAAGCTAGAAGACAGCCATGAAATAGATTGTCCCTTAGAGCTTGCAGAATGAACCCTGTTGCCTACATCTTGATTTTGGACTTGTAGGCACTGTAATTGTGAGACAAGAAATTTTTGTTATATTAAACCACCCAGTTCATGAAACTACAATAGAGCAGCCCTAGGTGATTAATACACATACTATTCATAGATATCACTTATTTCAGGGACTTCATATCTTAAGAAACTTGCATGAATCATTTTACATTTCTGGTTAATATACGACTCAATTTTTGTACCAGAATGAACTGCTGGAAAAATACCATAATAATTAGACAAAACAATTTGGGGCTCAATTAATAGAAAGGTATTTTCTCAAATATTAACCCTTTTATTAAGTTGTTACATTGCAAATTATATGTAGGTTAATATATGTGGGTAGTTAAATGTGTGCTAACCAACATTTAGAACCAGAATTTCTCATATTTATTTCCCTACAAACTTAGTCTGAGTACTAGAGAACTATACATTTCTTTCACCTTTTCTTGCTTTCCTTGAAAATGGAAATCCTTCTTTTAATTTTAACTTTAATAAACTGCTAACATAGGAGATGCCAATTATCTTTGTAAGAACATTTTTCTTAAACACGAAGGGGGTATAAATGTTTCTTTTATTGAGGTGAATATAGAAAATTAATACAAGTGCTCTTAAATTACTTTTAATCTTTATATGGACTGTATTTTAAAGTGTCAAAGAAATAAGATATAATTTAAAGCCATGTTTCATAGCAAGGTGTGTATGTGTATGTCTGTGTGAATATATGTTTTAACTATGTAAACATAACTGCAAACCTTTTTTAAGTAATATCAAAGGAATCCATATAAATGGAATCCATATAAATGGATTTCTTTAAATTATATTAAGAAGAATGGGTTAATATGCTAGTTGAGAACTCTGGAAACCACACAGACATTTTTAAGTTATTTAAGGTAAGGTAGCTCATCTAAAGAGTCCTTAAGAAGGCATTATAAGGACCTAACAAAGAATTAGATATTTTAAATGTTTTCTCAAGTTTCATATTTAAGAAAAAAATAATTAGGTAAATTTATACAATGTAGGCATTACAGGGAACACTCTCATAAAGGATAAAATGTCTGAGGAGAGAAAATATACTGACATTAAAAAGACAACGTTTGGCGGCACCTGGGTGACTCAGTTGGTTAAATGTTTGACTCCTGATTTTGGCTCAGGTCATGATCCTCAGGGTCATGGAATCAAGCTCCATGCCCACCTGGTGCTCAGCTTGGAGTCTGCTTGAGAGTCTCTCTTTCCCTCTCTCTCTCTGCCCCTCCCTCCACTTGCACTCTAAACAAACAAACAAATAAATAAAATCTTAGGGAAAAAGACAGCATTTGGGAAGGTCCTTCTGCTCTGTTTTAATAGATTTAAATAGTTGTGCTCAATATGTATTGGTGCCTTTCCCGGTATACTGCTAATGGAGAAAAATAAGAAGTGCCTAGAATACTCAAAAGAAAACATAAGCCAGTAGTAACCTTCCACCATTATATTTTAATTTCTTTAAACCCACTAAGAGGGGTGCCTATTCTCAGTTGGTTAAGCAGCTGCCTTCGGCTCAGGTCATGATCTCAGGGTCCTGCTCAGTGGGGTGTCTGCTTCTCCCTCTCCCTCTGCCTTTCCTCCTGCTCAGTGGGGAGTCTGCTTCTCCCTCTCCCTCTGCCTTTCCCCCTGCTCGTGCTCTCTCTCTTAAATGAATAAATTAAAAAATCTTTAAAATAAAGAAAGAAAGCCACTAAGAGATGGAATAAGTAAGTGAGGATTTATTATGTTGGAACTTACCAACTACAGAGCAAAGGAGATTATAATGCAGACGAATTTAAAATCAGATTTTTTTTAAAAAGAAGAGAAAATTTAAACCTTTCTACAAAGTCCTACAATTAATACTTTGATGTGTATTGTTTCAAATAGTTTATCTACTAACTATTCAACAAATATTTAATTAATGTCAGCTCTGTGTCCGATATTAAGCTAGGCACTATTTCACACTGATGGCCTTTGCCATTGAAGGATACATGTTTTGTTATTAGAGGTATGACTAAGCCAAGAGATAACAAAGTGTAGAAGGCATTATGATACAGCTAACACCAAATGCTTTGGAGAATGGATATAGGAGAATTGCTTTTGAAATTAAGAATCATTTTCTACTGGAAGGTTACTTAATATTTGGTGTGCAAAATATTTTGTCTGCCACAGTACCATGTTTGCATTATCAGATATATGGAAAATATATGTTGTTTTCTACAGTCCAAATTTTTAAAAAGTTGAAAAGCTATATTTTGTTATGCAGAAGAATTTCAATGGGAGTGCGTTTTCTATTATTGTCCTCCAAAAGGGGATTTAACAAGTTTCTGATGAGAAAGGCTTCATTTTAGGTTTTCATTTTTATCATAATTTAAACATATATAAGTACATTCTGGATCATTGAGAAGAAAACCTTATAAGTACATATATGCTACTTCAGAGCCTGAATTTATATATTTTTTAGAATGTTATAGTAACACAATGTAAATGGGTGTGGACTGATGAGAAAGTGCAGAAGTAGACTCATAAAGAAAATCCGTGCTAATTGATGGCCCCTGTGGCATACCAAGAGTTCATCATAGTAATTCAAAGAAAGAGAAAAGTTGGAACAATTCAATGATACATGATACAGGGTTCTAACAGACATGTTGAAGCAAGAGAGTAATTTAATATTGTTACATTATTGCAAATTTGCATGTCATTGACTTTATGGTTTTCCTTGTTTTACATTTATAAATATGTTTCATTATAAAACATGTGAAGCTATGTATATTAGTATTTTATGGTTTTATATATTCAGACGCATTTTAATTAAAATTGTTTATGTTATTCAAAGTCTTCTCATACAACTCTTGAGTCCAGGGCACCACTGCTGCTGGAAAACTTTCAAAAAAGAAAATCCACTCTCTGCTGCTAAAATGCAGTATTCAGAATTCCCCAGAAATGGGTGACAGAGGCCGTCTAGTTTGGGGAAGTTCTTCTCTTTCTTTTTTTTTTTTTTTTTTTTTAAGATTTTATTTATTTGTCAGAGAGAGAGGGAGAGAGAGCGAGCACAGGCAGACAGAATGGCAGGCAGAGGCAGAGGGAGAAGCAGGCTCCCTGCTGAGCAAGGAGCCCGATGCGGGACTCGATCCCAGGACGCTGGGATCATGACCTGAGCCGAAGGCAGCTGCTTAACCAACTGAGCCACCCAGGCGTCCCAGTTCTTCTCTTTCTTATTTGTACTTACTGTCAGGTACTTGATGGGAGATTTTAGGGCATACCTATTTTTACTCACCACTCTCGGTATAGGAAGCCAAGTTTCCATTACTGTCTCTGAACTGGATTTTTAAACAGTCACGTGTAGTCATTCAGAACTTTGTTTCTTTCTTTCTTTCTTTTTCTTTTCTTTCTTTTTTTTTTTTTTAAGATTTTACTTATTTATTTGAGAGAGAGAGAAGCTAGAGAAAGACAGAGAGCTGTTGGGGAGGGGGGCAGAGAGAGAGGGAGAAGCAGATTCCACCCTAAGGGCGGAGCCTGATGTGGGGCTCCATCTCCTGACCCTAATATCACGACCTGAGCTGAAATCAAGAGTTGGTTGCTCAACCAACTGAGCGACCCAGGTGCTCCAGAACTTTGTTTCTTAAGCTGAGAGGATTTAGAAACCATATTAAAAATGAAACAAAATAAATATCTTGAGTGGCAGGTGTTTCAGTACCTACTCCCCTGGGATACATGAAAAAGTACAAATTAGTGAAAAACTTATCTTTCCCTTCTGAAGTTATCATAAGTTTTCCATAAAGACATTTTATAGTAAACAAAGCCTGGTGTAGTATGTGTGGGAAGATTAAATGACCGTCTGGCCAGAGCGTAAAATGTGTCTTGTCGTTTATCTTCTGATATTCCCCAATAGAGAATTGGCATATGTATCAAGAGGATTGCAACTCTGAGTCCCAGATGATGCCTGGAAGTCCAGGAGAGTGAATTTGCCTAAATATCAAATTTATGTTCAGCATATATGATATAACATCTGACACGTTAGCTGAAAAACACCTGTGGACAGTGTAAGAGCAATGAGTTCAAATAGTCCTGCTTAAATCTTAATTTAAGATTTAAATCTTAAATTCAGTGTGGCCTAGAGCAATGTACTTCACCTCCATATATGTCAGATTTCGCATTGGTGAAATGTTAATGATGATATTTCTGATTGGTATGGTATGCATGAAATTAAGTACTATGAAAAAGAATAAATAACTTGCGGAGGCTGGCATACATTCAATAAGCATTTAATTAATTACAGATATTAGTACTATTGTTATTATATATTTTATTTAATCTGAAAATAAGCCATTAGGTTTTTGTTTTTTTAGTATAGAAAGTTAATATATAAAGTTAAGCATACAATAGGGGTGACTGGGTGGCTTAGTCAGTTAAGCGTCTGACTCTTGGTTGGGACTCAGGTCATGATTTTAGGGTCCTATGATCAAACCCCACGTCAGACTCTGCACTCAGTGGAAGTCTGCTTGGATATTCTCTCCTTCTGCCCCTTTCTCTGCTTTCTCTCTCTCTCTCTTTCAAATAAATAAAACAAAAATCTTTAAAAAATATACAATATAATGCCACATTTAAATGGATGTCCTTTGCCTAAGGATCTAGAGAAGACTCATTTCAGATAAATTTTCAAATGAAGAAGAAATTAGAACACATCTTATATTTTGGGCTAACTTTTGGCAAGCATATGCATGATGTCATTTAAAGCTATGCAAGGGGGTAATTTCAGGGAATTTGATTTTCAAGCACGGAAAATGCATGCTTCCTTTTTAGCGAACTTTTTGTCAGATACTCCTATTTCCTCAACCTTAATTCTTTTGGAGTAGCCCTGGACTGAACAGAAATCGTTAAATAGGTGCTTCTAACTCTGTTCAAATTTTCTATCTGCAGTACCTAAAACTACTGTATAAAAATACATCTTAGAAAACAGCAGGTATGTATATTAATCTAAATAATTTAAACCATTTTTCAAGTCCATTTATTTGCCACCATGTATAACATTTAATTTATTTAAGTGTGCATTACCTTTTGTTTTATATCCTGCTAAAGGGAAAAACATGTCTAGAGGGAGATTTACTGGAAGCCTAATATGAGAAGAAGCAGTGTTAAGAACCATAAATACATTAGCTCGTTTGGTTGACACTCAGTGAAAGGGGTATGTGGGCAGGGATCGGCAGGAGCACTGAAACACACTCAGCTTCTGTCTTTTCGTCTTGTCTGTGTGGTTTTCTTTAGCACCAGTTTGCTTTTTGTTCCTTATTTCAAAATCGTAAATCATAAGAAACAAACAAATATGCTTTTTACATTCTTATAATGTAATTACTTTTGTAATTACATTGTAATTTCTTATAATGTAGTTACTTTTGTAACTATTGAGTTTATACTTTTGTATATATATAAAAAATATAAAAGTTTATTTTTTTCTTTGTTCATTATTATTTAAATGAAACCGCATCCAAAAAGGTAAATAATAGTGTGTTCAAATTATGTACTTGAAATCATTTCTCACTGGCTTTAATTAATTTAACCGTTTATCAATAGGATACTGGCATATAAATATTTAAAAGACCAAAACCAACATTAAATGACACAGCAAGTTGTTCTAATAGATAGAAAACTTTATTGTGCTGTCAGATTGCCCAGAGGTCAGTAATTGAGGAGCCAAATCTCCTACTTAGAATATATAAATGGTTTGTTGGAATCACCTCTCTTAGCTATTGCCGATTGTAAATATTAGATAATTTTGAAGTAACGCACTATCAAAGTAAAACTCCTGGCCCCCCTGAAAAGTTTGTATCCTGAATTTTGGATACTTTGCAAACTACTAGATGGATAATACATACTGGACGTGTTTGCATGGCACATTTAATTTTAAAGACCTATTTTCTAGTCAAGTGCTATATTTGACAGGCACCTGGGTGGCTCAGTTGGTTAAAGGTCTGCCTTTGGCTCAGGTCATAATCCTAGGGTCCTGGGATCTGAGCCCTGCATCTGGGTCCCTCAGCGGGGAGTCTGCTTCTCCCTCAGTCTCTCCCCTTGGCTTGTCAAATAAATAAATAAAATCTTAAAAAAAAGTTCTATATTTGAGTATATTTACTTTTAATATCAAATTTATTTAAAATGACCTTTTCTACTGCATCATTGTCATGTAAGAGAGTTATGCCTTGCCATTTAAATGCAAAATAGTTTCCCCTTTATTTTTTAATTTTAAATGGCAGATAGCTAAATCATTTACCTTATGAGTGAAAAAAATATAATCTGATAATTTTTTTTTCTGTGTCTCTCAGTAATTACTGTAGTGCTTACCTAAGTGCCCCTTAAGATACACAAAGGGAAGATTGAATTTTTTTTTTTTTAGATTGAATATTTTTAAACCCAGGCAGTTTTTAAATATATATCTAATTGCACAACATTACACAATTTAAAAGTTTGAGGAGTGTATATAGATATAGGCAACTTGACATAATAAGAAAAACTATTTAAAGCTTTAAACTATTTAAAATGTTTTCATGAACAATGTAAATGCATAGCATTATGTACTTTGAAACTAACATTTATAAAAATGAAATGATTATAGGATATTTATTTTGAATGCTTAGACTCTCATTTCTTTCTTCAAATATCCAGGGTCACCCAGTTTTCCTACTTGTCCCTCCGCAAGGATGGAGAGGTCATCATGAATTCCCTTGTCTGTGTGAGTGTGTGCATATCTTCCCCATACATAATGCTGTTCCTTGTTTCTTACTTCACACTGTCCCCATGAAGCTCATCCTCCCTCTATATTCAAGATACAGCCTCTTTTATTTTACAAACCTTGCAGTTATCACTTAATCTTTTAATAATTATAATTGCGATTTATAAATTTTAGAGTTTACCAGGAAAAATTTGATTATTTTTATATATAACTTTATTACATTAATGGAAGTTCACATGAGATCCTCTGAAAACATTATCCACTATGACTTTTCTATGACCTTAACTTCCGACTCTTCCTTTTCCAGCCCTCTTGCTAAACGCAGTTAGAAATAGCCAAACAATGACTGCTAAAGAGGAAGAAAGGTTCCCTCTTTTTTGGGGGTGCCTTGGTGGCTCAGTGGATTAAGCCTCTGCCTTCAGCTCAGGTCATGATCCCAGGGTCCTGGGATGGAGCCCCACATCAGGCTCTCTGCTCTGCGGGGAGCCTGCTTCCTGCCTGCCTCTGCCTGCTTGTGATCTCTGTCTATCAAATAAACAAATAATTAATTAAAAAAAAAAGATTCCCTCTTTTTCTGAGAACTCTTTTTGCCCAACTTATTCATGAAACCAACTGGATTTTTGCTACTAAGCCTCTGTAAAAACTTGTCTTTCTTTCCCCAAAGTAGGACACCACTTGACAAAGACATTTTCCTTGATCAAACTTTAGCCAGACTCTCCTCTAAACTCTCTTTTCAATAGGCCTCAACCTTTGGATTGCGTAATAATGTTCAACAGGAACACAATTAACATAAAAAATTAACATAGTGGGAAATATTCTTAATACTTCTGAATGTGCTTTTTTGCTTTTAAGTATATTGGTGAGGAAATTCAAAAGTAATAGCAATTTCCTTTTTATTTTTGGTAACTTAGCAATTCAGAATTTCAGTGATTTGTCAAGATTATTTAACTAGTTGGAGAGAACAGAGTAAAAAAACATTACTTCTGACAGAAAAAAAATGCTTCTCAGATCTATCACTGAGATAAGTAAATTGGAGGAATTAATAAATAGATACTACCTTAAGTTAAATTAATAATAAAATATAATATTGAGTTTATTAAGGTTATTTTACAGAATATTTGAGTTTTCCATATGGTTTCCTTAAGTTTATACATCCCAGATTCCTTTGTGTTACTGAAAGAATGAAGTTAGTAGTTATATATTGAGACCTGAAAAAGAATAAACAAGGAGGGTTATAAAAATTATGTGTCTGTATATGTGTGCATGTCCTAATTCATAATCTTTTGTTATGTCTATTGGAAATTAAGTAATTTTTCATTATTAAGAAAAATATAAATCTCTAGTCATTCCAGCAACACACTGATGAATGTCATCAATCTAAATGGACCATTGAAGACCACTTACCCTTATAAATCAATTTATAGTACAATTTAAGTTTAAAATCAATTCCCCAAACTCTGCTTTGCTCATATAAGTATAAACAGTTTATTTGTTATAAAGGACTAAGAATACAGAGAACTTAAAAGATATTTTTTTATGTGAAGGCAAATTGTATTTATACATCCATCTACTTCCTAAAGTTTCTACAAATATAATGCCACCTTAAAAACTGAAGGTTTTATGTAAAAATGTATTTAAATGAATACTTTATAACTGTGTGTTCTGCATTTGGTTAGTTTATTTTCATAGTTTGTTCACCGAGGACAGCTCTTTTGTTTTATTCATCTTTTCTAAACCAGCTACTTCATCTTTACCTCCAAGCACGAGGTTTGCTTTCTAAACTAATAGCTACTTAGTAAATGTTAAATAAGCAACTGAATAATTGAAGAATCTAACAAAATAAATTTACACATTTAATGACAACAAACTTGTACATTTACTGATATTAAGTGTTGTCCTAGGTAACAGAGTTTTATAATTCAGTTTTCTGATGTCGGTGATAATGAGAGGTTATTGCTGGGTGTCAAAGAGGTGGCATGCAGATACCAGGAAGGCTTACCTTAGGTAGGTGAAACTAAAGCCAAACCTCAGAAAATCTTAGGTGGAACTCCCCTTTTCAAAGAAATTAGAAACAAAAACATTCTATTTTGTAATATTTGAAGCTCAGTCACAGTCTAAGTTTCTGCTTCATTTCATGGAAGACAAAGAATGCTAGGCAGTGATTACTTACTCCATGTACTATTCAGGCTTTAAATTGAATCTGACACAGAGAATTCCCACTCTGAGAAACAAACTGAGGATTTTGGAGGGGAGTGGATGGGGGTTGGGTGAACCTGAGGGTGGGTATTATGGAGGGCACATATTGCATGGAGCACTGGGTGTGGTGCATAAACAATGAATTCTGGAACACTGAAAAGAAATAAAATAAAATAAAAATAAAAAAAAGGAAGAATGGTGAATGTGTCAACATTGTCCACATACAGAGTTATATGTTTAATGGAGAAAACCGAGATTGAGATTCAGCACAACAAAGGAAGAAGGATGGGGAAAATGGGGTTTATTTTGACATGGACTAATTCATATGATCTTAGGGTTTGATGATGCTGTGTGACGCTTACTGAGAAGTCAGAAGAGCTTTTTTGCCAGCGTGACCATGGGTAGATACAATACATACTAGCTTTTCTGGTATACCACTACTGTCCTAGGAAAGTGGGAATGCTAAACTAAATGATGTGCTCTGGGCAAATTATGTAAGTGTTATGCTTCATTTTGTCATCTAAAAAACAGAAATAATCAGAGTATCTGCTTCTTAATGTTTTTGTGAGAATTGAATGAAATAACACATTAAGTATGCTTAGGGAAGTGCTAATGAGCACCTACCAATTTCTCAATAAAGGTATTATCATTAATATTTTAAAGTTTATGATACATACTAAGTATGCAAAGAAAACATAAAAATATCTTTCAATCTCAAATTCTGTATTAAAAAATATTTTTCAGGTGACGACTTTTACTCCCAGTCCTTGGAGATTTCAGACTACATGTTTCTGCCAAATTATTCCTCTGTCAGCATAGCCTAATCTGTCTTATAGACTAATTAGTATACTTGAAAGATTTTGATAACAAACTTACTATGGAGGAAAGCTATAAACTAGCATCTCCCACATAAGATGCTCTAAAATGAAAAAAAAAAAAAAAAAAAGTGAAGAGTAACAATACTGTAAACAAGAAAAATACCATTAATAGAGCAGAGATTTTTAAGAAATTATAAAAAATAAATAAGTAGTTGGAATTGAATAAAATCTCTAGAGAAGTGAACCAGAAAAAAAAAAAAAATCAGGGTTCAAAGCATTAGAATAAGGCATCCGTATAATTAAGATGCCTGTTCCAAGATCAGAATCAGCTGATACAATGTACAAGAAAAGTTCCTGGAAAATAGTTGATACAGATTATTTTGGGCAGAATATTTAGAGAAGCAAGATGTCCTCTAGACTTTTGTAGATGGGTAAGCTCCAGGGTTTCCCCAGGAGGGATCAAAGATGTTCAAGAGTGTAAGAGGAAAAACTATGTCCCAGGCACCTAGACAACCAAGTAGTATGGGGGAAACACTAATTTAAACAAGCTTCGTAGGGCACCTGGATGGCTCAGTCGGTGTCTACCTTCAGCTCAGTTCATGATCCTGGGATCTTGGGATCAAACCCTGTGTCCGTTCCCTGCTTAACAGGGAGTCTGCTTCTCCTTCTCCTTCTCTGCCCCCCCCACCCATGCTCTCTCTCTCTCTCACTCTCAAATAAATAAAATATTTAAAAAGAAAAAATTAGGGGCGTTGGGGTGGCTCAGTGGGTTAAAGCGTCTGCCTTCGGCTCAGGTCATGATCTCAGAGTCCTGGGATTAAGCCCCACATCAGGCTCGCTGCTCAGCAGCGAGCCTGCTTCCTCCTCTCTCTCTGCCTGCCTCTCTGCCTACTTGTAATCTCTGTCTGTCAAATAAATAAATAAAATCTTTAAAAAAATAAATAAATAAAAATAAAAAATAAATAAAAAGAAAAAAATAAGTAAACAAGCTTTTGTACATTTAAGCCAGCAACATGGCAGATTGGTTCCACCCTTATAAGCCTAGCCAGTGTATTTAGTAGAGAAAAAGAAACAAATAGTGGAGAAAAATAAAAATAAAAGTAAATAAAAAAAAAAAAACAATTCACATCTGACATTAATGTAAACATAAAAAATGAAGGGACACAAAGTGGATTAGAATTAGAAAGTTTATTAGATTTGCCAGATACAGCATTTTAAAAAAGAAAATCAGTTGCATTTCCTATACTAGCAATGAAAGTAAAAAATACATTTTAAAAATTACCATTTAAAACAGTAAGAAAGCTATAGTATATCAAAGATGAGTAATGAAAGATGGATAGGGCATTTGTGGAGGAAATTATAAAATGATTTGAAAGTATAATGAACATGATTAAATGCATATAGAAATCCCTATGGTATTTAACAAGATGCCATTTTTATCAACTTCTCCAAATTCACCCACAAATATTCTCAATTCCTATTAAAATCCTGACTTAATTTTTCAAGGATTTTTCACCCTTATTCAAAAAGATATTTGGAAAAGCAAAAACTCTAATAATAAAAAAGACAATTTTCAGGAGAAAAAAATGACCCTGTAGGGAAAGTTATCCTGTCAGATAACAGCCTTATTATAATCTACATTTAATTAAGGAAGTAAGACATTGGTATAGGTATATATAAAGAGACCAAAAGAATATAGCCCAGAAACAGAACATTTACTCGCTATAACTTGGTGAGTAAAAGTGAACTATTCAAAAGTATTATAATTTTTTTTTTAATACAGAAAAACATAAAACCAAGTCATTTCATACCATTCACAAAAACAAATCCTGGAAGAAATAGAAATAATGGAACGGTCTTAATGTCAAAAGAAACCTTTTCCTTTTGTTTAAGATTTTATTTTATTTTGACAGAGAGAGAGAGAGAAAGTACTAGTAGAGAGAGGGAAGGCAGTGAGAGAGGGAGAAGCAGACTTCCCACTGAGCAGGGAGCCTGATATGGGGCCTCCGCCCGGGGCCTGGGGGATCATGACCTGACCCTAAGGCAGACGTTTAACTGACTGAACTGGCTGCTTCCCGGGTGACTGATGGTGAGAGTAAGACATGTAAATAGAGGACCGGATATCTGGGTGCTTATACCAGGAGGGTTTTCTTATTTTTTTCTAAAAGCACATTGTTTAGTTTGTCATGGAATTTAAAGTCTTTTGGATACATGAACTGAAATTGCTTTTAATTTGAACTAGTATGTGTGTATTTTTATCTTTGGATTCGCAGATTTATTTTTTACAATTTTCCCACACATATTCAATAATGTAGTTCTTTAGGAAAAGGAATTCATAAGAACAATAAGAACCAAAACAAATTTGTTCTGAAAATTTGTCTAGTTCTCCCAAGTGCATTCTGTTGCTTTGATGTTTTAATGCATATATTTTAATAAAAATCTACCTGTTTAGTAATATTTCTGTTTTAGGTCATAATAGTACATTGGATTTCATGTCAGGACCATAAATTATTATTTCAATTACGGCTTTCAATATATTTTCCAAGTTGTGTTTTCTTTAAATTGGTATTAAAATCTGAAATGAAAAATTCAAAAAGTATTGCATAAAGAAAATACTTCTCATTGGATCAGCTTCTTTTTATTTCTTTTCTGAAGGTTATTTTCCATAAAAATTTACATACTCTGAATGAATTACTAAATAAATTGTGGAATATAACATCAGATTTGCATTTATCTTTTATTTTTTAGTGTTCCATTGATTAAATATTGCATATTTAATAACATTACTGGCATTACTCATGTGCTTCTTTAGTAAATCACATATAAAATACATTAAAGACTAAATTTATGAAATATATAAATCTAACATGTGACTTACACATGGCTAAAATTTAACTCAGAGGGTATATTATGCAGTATTTTCTTGAGCAAAGGAAATTAAAAAAAGTAGAAATGCTACTTACATTAAAGCAGTCAGCAATGGGGCGCCTGGGTGGCTCAGTGGGTTAAGCCGCTGCCTTCGGCTCAGGTCATGATCCCAGGTCCTGGGTTTGAGCCCCACAACGGGCTTTCTGCTCAGCAGGGAGCCTGCTTCCTCCTCTCTCTCTGCTTACTTGTGATTTCTCTCTGTCAAATAAATAAATAAAATCTTAAAAAAAAAAAGCAGTCAGCAATATTATTTGTATAAACAACTTCAAAAATGACAATATATTACCATTTATATGACACTCAAAAATAACCATAAATCCATACTATATATCCATAATCTTATTGTCCTGCTTTTACACTTCTGGTGACTTTGGGTCTTTGTTTTCCAACAGCAATCACACAGGAGAATTATTGCTAATCAGATTGGTAATGTGTGGATGTAGGCTTTGGAGATAACATGTCAAGACACTGACAAGGGGCCTGAGACTTGTATTTGAAAAGTAGAGTCAGAAAATAGCTGTATATGGGGAAATATCATTGAAGGTAAGACCTGAAGGATGAAAAAGTACAATCTATTGTGTACAGTGTGAGAGAAAACTTCTAGGCTAAAGGAATAGCCTAGTCCAAGACCCTGAGGTGAAGAGTAATTAGACATTATTTCAAGGACTGAAAACATAGTGTCTATTTTGGAACCCTGCAAATTTGGAATGTTATACTGCACTTTACAATTTCATTCATTTATGTATTCATCATTAAAGCAATACCCATTAGCACTGGAGAAATGTTCTTTAATAAAAGAAAGGAAAAAAGAAAGAAAGGGAAATAGGAAGGAAGGAAAGGAGAAAGCATCTGTTTTTGGTTTTGTTTTTGTTTTGAAGCCAGCTTTCTTAATGAAGGCAACCAACATACATAATCTCACAATAATAATTTGACTTCATGGTATATAAACCTCTGAAAGTGAAAACTAAATGTATCAACAGATGTAAAATAACATTGTGCTAATTTTCTTGAATTATGTGATACTTTTTTTACTTCATTTGAGCTTATAATCATCTATTCAACACATTTACTGCTCTTTTAAGTCTTCTTCATTTATGTTCACTTCTTACTTTCCACTGTCTCTATATTGTTATTAAATCATTCACTTGCAAATAACAATATGCTAAAAAAAATATTTAAAGCCTAGGTCCACATCTCACTTTTCATGCTTGAAATCATAACTAACAGCCAGGAGAACATCACAACAACAACAAAAAACTTTTCCATGAAATAGAGAGCAAGTACATATAGCTGTGGACTAAAACGATTGACTGCCTGGGAAGCCTCATGTTATAGCCCCATCCCGTCCCCCGCCCCTGGCAGAGAAGAGCTGAGAAAGTGGAGCTGGTCTAGTAATGGCAGAACTCTGCTGGGCAAACCCAGTTGGAGAACAAAGGGACCCACTCCTAAATGGGAAAAGCTGCAAATAGGACTACGATCCATCTTGACTGCTTCATTAGGGAAAACACACAAATAAAGCAGTAAGGTTATGTGATGGTAGTTTAAGTGCCACAAAACTGACAAACCTCCAAAAAAGCTTCATCTGCTACAATGGAGGGAACAATTAGGAATCGGGGGCTGTGCAATAGCAGTTTCAAGTGAAGGAACTTTCCTAGAAGCTCAGTGTTGGCTATAGAAACACTTCTGAACTGATGATGTTTGAGAAACAAAAGAGATTTTACAGTTATGGCCAATCATGTTAGAAATAAAAGGCAGAGCATGGGAGCAGAGAAATATACAAAATTCTCCTGGCCCTTTACTACCCTCACCAGGAAACTTCTATTTACTTTTTTCTGCAGGCTTATTGAGATATAACTGAGAAATAACATAGTGACAGGATAAGGTGTACAATATAATGGTTTGATATGTGCATATATTGCAAAATGATTACCATAAAAAGTTATTTAATACATTTATCACAACACACGGGTTTTTTGGGGGGGAGGAGGATGAGATGACACCATTAAAAATCCACTGTGTCAGCAAATTTTAAATATATAATACAATATTGTTAACTATAGTCACAATGTTGTACTTAGATCCCCAGAATAAATTTGGTTACTTTGTGTTTTATAATTGAACTATTTCTAATAATACCTTTCAGATCTATCTGGATCTTAATTTTTGTCATATTGGTATAATTCAAAATATATGTAAAATATATATGTAATATATTTTTGAATTACCATTGTTCAAATTATCAATAAACATTAGCTGAAGTGATATCTTAAATGACACATTTAATTAACCGGAATTCACAGCTCTGTTTTGAATATGGAGACTGCCTACAACTATGTGTGGATTACAATCTAGAGAAGGGTATTTTCATTTCATACAATGGCAGTATAATTGTTTTGAATTATAAGCTACGCAAAAGCTAGTACTATTTCCTACAGAGTACAAAATCATTGGGAAATTCAAAGAGGTTATTTAGGTTACCAAATTTAAAATTACACTGTAAAACTAATGGTGCATCTCATTATCTCTGCTTTTATGGTGTGAAGAATATTATCAGTTTTCCTTTATTTTGACTATCTTTTCCAATTTTCCAATTTTTTTATCCTAAAATAAATAATAGCATCTTTTTGTCAATCAAGTTAAATATGCATAAAAAGTATAACTTTATAAATATAAATAATTACTGTGGGGGTCACAAGGTAAAACAGTTAAAACATACAGGAACATTGCTTTGATAACTGCACAATGAGGAGTGAGAATATTAATCTGTTGGCTTCATTAAGAGTTTCTAGTACCATTTAATTTTCATAAGGAAGTATATACTATATTATTATTGATATAATCAGTATTTAAATAAGAAGCATTTATGTTGGTTAAATTCCCCTTCAAGTTTTACAAGTTAATACACAGTTTGGTGAACTAAAGTGTTTACTTATCTATAAAATAAAGGAACTGAAAATAAGTCAAAATGTGTGAAATGGATAATTTCATTTACATTTTGCTTTAAGTACCATAATTGTAAATATAAAGATTTTAGACATGGCCCACTACCCTTTAGATTTCTGTAAGGTAGGCAGATTTGCTGTTTTGTTTAAATAATTTTTCTATGCAATTGTTATCTTACTTTCACTGGACTAGGGGAGAGAGGATGCATAGAAAATGTTTAACTCTTGTTTGCTTTGTAAAATTGTTGCTATTTCCTTCTACTTTGTAACATTCATCACATAACATTTTCCATTTTTGACTTACTATATTGGCAAGAATATTCACTTCTCAACTTTTTTCCCTATATTTTGATTAATATTCTTTTTTTTTTTTTAAAGATTTTATTTATTTATTTGACAGAGAGAAATCACAAGTAGGCAGAGAGGCAGGCAGAGAGAGAGGAGGAAGCAGGCTCCCTGCTGAACAGAAAGCCCGACGTGGGGCTCGAACCCAGGACCTGGGATCATGACCTGAGCTGAAGGCAGCGGCTTAACCCACTGAGCCACCCAGGCGCCCCTATTTTGATTAATATTCTTATTCAATCTGTTCATTGGTGGTTATTTCTATATTTCCACAGCTTACTCGCTTACCACCTGTCATTCTGCCTTCCCACTCCCTGCCTCTTTCTACATTTTTTTTTCTCTTTGTGTAGGTGACGTCAGCCCCATTTTCACTTGCCTTTCTTCCAGTTCTGTTCTGTTCTTTCTGTGTTCTTTATCTCTTCTCTGTTGTGTGCCTTGAGCAATAACCAAGTCATATCAACATTTTCAAATTCATTTATGTTCTAATATTCTCAGGGCAGTGATAGTTTGGGGATAACAAAAGAAAGAGATTCTTCCGATACTAAATTTAAAGAAGTGTGAGAAAGTTTAAATAACTTGTGAGAAAGTAAGTTTATTACCAGTGTCAGTAATGACTTAAAAACAGAGTTTAAATTAAAAAGGATTTAAAGAATTTTAAGAGATGGAAATAGGGCCTTTGTTTAATTCACAGCACAGACATCACAGTATATATTACAAGGGTTCTGATCACTTCTTTTGAGTACTAAACACTACAGCCAGCACAGTATTCACACTTTGGCAATATTGCCATTTTTCCTTATTTATTGTGGGAAACCATAAACTCATTAAATTTCTACCTTTACACAATGTATTGGCTTGTAGATTAGCATTATCAACCAACACCATCCTTTCTCTGAATTATCCCTATATTTTATTTTTAAAGGTTTTATTTTTTAGATTTTACCACCACTGCATTATTTTTGTGAATAATGAGTCACATAAGGTTTATAAAATTATTAGCATATATCTTACAATATCATATTATTCCATGACATTAGTATGTATTTTAAAAATATGTTTTAGAATATAAACTAATTTAACATTTGCTTTCACTCCCTTACCATCCTTACTAAAATGGTTATAAATTGGGGCGCCTGGGTGGCTCAGTGGGTTAAGCCGCTGCCTTCGGCTCAGGTCATGATCTCAGGGTCCTGGGATCGAGCCCCGCATCGGGCTCTCTGCTCAGCAGGGAGCCTGCTTCCTCCTCTCTCTCTGCCTGCCTCTCTGCCTGCTTGTGATCTCTCTCTGTCAAATAAATAAATAAAATCTTTAAAAAATAAATAAATAAATAAATAAAATGGTTATAAATGTTAAACATTTATGAGGTCATAGGTTAGGAAAAAAATTACCAGCGAATTGAAAAACTGTGGAATTATTGTCACTGGAATTTTTCTTTTGCTCTTTTGAAATAAAATGTCAGAATTTTCATATTGCATTCATATTAACTCATATTTACTTCTTATCTCAGATTAACCTGTGATGTCAAAGGTGATATTACTTGAAGTTTTAGGTTAATGCATATAATTTAAATTATAAATTGGAAAACTTCAGTGGAATAATTTTTCATGAAAAAAGATCACAACTTGCTTTGTCTTCCATCTATGTAGCATATAAAATCACATATGTAATAAATATATAAGATTATTTAAATATTTAATAATGGAAATAAAATTCTGTTGTGCCAAGAGACTTATAGGATTCTATAGATGTTACAACTGTGATTCTCATAGTAAACTTTACAGATTGATCCCATGACAAAATTATTTCCTTTATAAAAATATACCCAAAGAGCATTATGAAGGCCTCACATGGAATGTTATAGATTAAATCAAACACAATTTGTTTATATGAGATGAAAACTTTAAAATAAGGGGTATTGACATTTACTTGCAGAGAAAACCAATACAAACATAACAAATATATTAATTCACTGATACGTACTAATTGCTTTTGTGGATTAAGTGAATATTTTTAAAAGATATAAATTATGCATTTATTGAACATGCAATACAAAAAATGTTTTGACTCAGTTTAGTGGAGCAAATCAGATGTCATTAGAGATATATCATTTCAGTTTGGTCATTCAAAGGAAAAAGTAAGGGGCTTAAATATTTTTGTAAGAGAATAACATCAGGACAAAACTATATAATGTGTTATTCACTTTATTTGTATAAATTATGTTTGTTTTTCTACTGTTCTAGAGTATGATCATATATTATCTATGAGCAGTAAAGAATAAGGATACCATTCACATTGTAAACATCTTTATTATTTTGACATTTTTTATATTCTAGTTAGGAGTCTAATTAGGTGTCTGCAGAAGATCCCCCTCAGGTAGTCTGCTTAGTGTGGACCAGCCAATGTGAGTAAAGAAACTAGTGTAGAACATGGATAGAATTACTGCAAGATTCGGAGGTAACAGTGCATGGTGGTCAACAAAGGGTCAGAAATTTGTATTCATAAAATATAAAAATGCAGAAGAGTATAAGATGGATTATTAACATCAATAAGTACTTGGGCTCATACAAATATCAGTTTTAACATAAAACAGTAAATGGCAGAAGTAAAATTTTAAGTAGTATCATATGTAAGACCAGCAAGAAATCCTCCAAAACTTGGGTTTGAATCAAGCACTGATCTTTTCAAGATTCTTTGCTTCCAATAATTTATTTTAAACATCTGGGTTTTGTCAAGATGGCCCTAGCCCATTTGATTCCTGAACATGTAATTAGAATAGCCTTTTACGGTGGCATGAAAAGAGAGAGATGATAATATGATAATGATATTCTCATTTTCCATATTCAGTCTGTACCTACGTGTGGATAAGGAAATACCTACATTCGAAAGCTTCATAGGATCTCACCACAAGGCCTTTCTAAATGATAATCTAGGAAGGTGATAAAACTGTCTTTTTATTGTGTGTCAAATGAAAGATATGGAAAGCATTTATACAGAGAACAAGGAAATATTTTAGATAGAAGTTATGAATTGTCAAATAAGGAAATGCAAATGCAGTTATATGCATTGATATTGAAAGACCTAATACTATAAAAAATGTCAGTTTCCTCCAAACATATATATGGACTAAATGCTATCAGAATAAAAATAGCAGCAGGTTTTTGATGGAAATAGGAAAGGTGACTATGAAATATAAATGAAAATTCAATTGTCAAATCTAGCTAATAATTTGAAAAGAAAGTACAAAGTGCAAGAAACTACGATAACAAAACTTAATATAAAACACAAGTATTAAGACATAAAAGAGTATGTGTTGAAAGTGTAATTTAACTTAAGGCTTCATTTTTTTTGAAAATGTGTCTATGTTAAATATTCCTACTGCTTTATAGGGCTAGATACACGAAATGTTACAGCACTTCTTTCTAATTGTCTTTAATGTTAGAAACAATCCTATAATTTTCTTTCTGTGTTATTAATCATCAATTTTACGTAGAGCACAAAGTTCCTGTAAGTGAGCTAGTTTTTTTCTTGAATGTGCTGAACCTAGACATAACAGCACTTGGAAAATAAATAAAGGAGGAAAAAAATGGGCATTTAAAGAATCATATTTTATGTCTTTTCTCATACTTAAATAAAATAACAAAATATTGGCTCAAGTTAATCTAAGTGGTGTTACTTTAAAAAGCTTAATAATTACTATGACTTGATTTGATGAACTCTACTTCCCATCCCCTAGTATATTAAGAAATGGTATTGTTCACTTACAGCTTATTATACTATGGCTCATGTTATTTCTTCCTATGCTGGAATGTCAGCCCACATACATTATTCACATGAAGCAGAGTGAACTTTAAATAGGGAGATTATACTGGAGGGAAATGAAAAAGCCATCATTCTCAATTTTACCCCATACTGTTATTAAAGGTTACATAAGCAGTGATCTTTCTTTTTCCCGCTTTTATTTAAAGCTTTTTCTTTCTTTTTTCTTTCTGATTATCTTATTCCTTTTCATCTCTCATAAGATCCACATAATTCTGCCTTTTTTTCTATATTGTGTGAAGGACTAGTTGAGTTATTTTAAATGATTTATTGTCTTCCTGTTGTGAGGTAGACATTGAAATGACTTATGATGAATAAGATATTGTATACTATATGACTTCCTTCTATTCTTTGTCTAGAATGTGGTCAATCTGAATTTAAGTCGTTAAGTATGAAAATATTTGCCTGAAGAATTTGAACAGAAAGTTTCAGGCTGGTATAAATTAAATTATTAAACTATGACAATTGCAGTGGAAATGCTAACAAACCTTTTACTAAACAACAAACTGCATATAGAGACAGTGTTCCCTGACAATCACGTGCTTACTTATTAGCAAAATGTTTCCATAACAGCATTTCCATGTTAAATGACTGATAGATACTTAAACACTGCAGGGAACATATAAAAGTTTTGCTTCTGAAGAAGTATTTAAACTGGAAACTTATAAAATGGCATACTCAATTATTGATATTTAAAAAGTTGGTCATAAAATAAAAAATAGCAGTATAATCTAGAATTTTTGGAAATTATGTATAAAATCAGTGTTACTAATAATCACTACATTTATTTGTACTTAATATGTTTTTGGTATGTCTTTATCATGTTTTTAATATGTGTTATTGCTGGCATAAGAAAAATTAGAAGAAAAAAATGATGTTTCAAAAGTGAACCATTGATATATTGTTTTTTCTTTTAAAGATTTTTATTTATTTAATGAGATAGAGAGATCTCAAGTGGGGAAAAAGGGCAAATGGAAAGGGACAAGCAGACACCCCGCATGAGCAGGGAGCCCTACGCGGGACTCAATCCTAGGATCCAGGGATCATGAACTGAGCCAAGGGCAAATGCTTAAGTGACTAAGCCACCCAGGCGCCCCTGGTATATCCTTCCTCAAACTCTTCCATATATATCAGAAAGGCAGTGAGTTTTACTGGAAAGAACAAATGCTTCGGAGTATGTCATCTATTTTTCCACACATTTGTTGTAGGAGGAAGGGCATGTTCCTTAACAACTCTGTTACTCAGTTTAATTATTGGCATGGAAAGGAAGTAAAAGCAAACCTATGATTTTTTTTTCCTAAGAAAATGAACTAATAGAGTGGAACACAAATGCGTTTATTCTCCTATCCCTTAGTTTACATGAAAATGCATTTCTTCACAACTACTCTTCCCTCCCTCTGGTCCCATCACTGTTTTTGTTTTCATTTTCAGTTTCATTTTCAATTTTTCATTTTGAATTAGCCTTCTGATTTGTTAAGTTCTTTTACTATAAGATTTTTGAGTACTACCTCTAGGAAAAATATGTTTTAGACATGACTTAACATTTGAAACCTGTGACAAATATCTGATTAGTGTGTAGCATCTTTCCTTGGACATCCATCATTACCTCAATTTTCTAGGTATTTAGTGAAATAAGAGGAAAATTTATACCCACATAAAAACCTGTACATGTATTTTTATAGCAAGCAGCTTTTTAAGGAATTACCAAAAGATGGAAGCAACATCATGTGGCTATATTGATATTATTAGATTACATAAATGAATTAGAATAGACAAATCTTCCATGCAGAAGAATCCCAAATAATTTAATGTGCCATCTTCTACAAGGCATAACTTAAGTCCCCACTCCTTAGAAGTGGGCTGTACAAAGTGTTTTTTTTTTTTCCAGACATTGTGAGTGGGTGGCTATCAAGTAATTTTTATGGTGGAAGAATCTCACAAACACTACTTCCACCAGGTGACCAAGGTTAACAACAGTGATACGTCATGTTGATAGCTACTTCCCTTGATATGAAGTAATGAAGGGCACTTTACCTTAGTGGCCTTCATACCCAAAACACACAACCCCAGTCTAACCATTAGGAAAATAGATATAAATTTCAATAGAAGAATATTCTACAAAAAAAGAACCAGTATTCCACAAAACTACCAATGTCTTCAAGAACAAGAAAAGTCTGAGAAACTGTGATAGCCAAGAAGACCCTCAAGAGGTGTGATGACTAAATATAGTGTCATGTCCTGGATGTGATACTAGAACAGCAAAATGGCAGTAGGTTAAAAAAAAGGAAAGAAAAAAAAAAAGGAATCTGAAAAAAGATGGACTTTTATTTCATAATAATATGAAAAATACAATTTCTGAAATTGGTAGCATCAAAAAGGTATTAATAAAAGAGCAAATATCATTCAGTTGAAAACATGTTGGAAAGGTAATTTTCATCGACAATACAGTCAAGGAATGTCATTATAGAAAACAAAACAAAATAAGTGGAAATTGTGAAATACATTAACAAAGAAATAGTAGATGAGAATTACATCAGAAAATCCCAAATCTTCATCTGTAACAGGCCCCCCAAGTGTCCAAAACTGAATGTAAAGAAAGATCTACACATAGACACAATGTAATGACATTTCAGGAAACCAGAGGATAGAGCAAAAGTCATCGCCAGAGAAGTCAGAGTCATACTGGCATCTAACATCTTATCCCCAACTAAATGGCCACAAAATGCTGGTGAAATATAAAAACAATAAGATACCCAAAATATGGACTTTAGAAAAACTAATTTTTTAAAATTTAATTTTTTTCAGTGATCCAAAATTCATTGTTTATGCACCACACCCAGTTCTCCATGCAATATGTGCCCTCCTTAATAACCACCACCAGGCTCACCCAACCCCCTACCCCATCCCCTCCAAAACCCTCAGTTTGTTTCTCAGAGTCCACAGTCTCTCATGGTTTGTCTCCCCCTCCGATTTCCCCCAACTCACTTCTCTGCTCCATCTCCCAATGTCCTCCGTGTTATTCCTCATGCTCCACAAGTAAATGAAACCATATGATAAGTGACTCTCTCTGCTTGACTTATTTCACTCAGCATAATCTCTTCCCATCCCATTCATGTTGATACAAAAGTTGGGTATTTATCCTTTCTAATGGAAGCATAATACTCCATTATATATATGGACCATATCTTCTTTACCCATTTGTCCGTTGAAGGGCATCTTGGTTCTTTCCACAGTTTGGTGACTGTGGCCATTGCTGCTATGAACACTGGAGTACAGATGGCCCTTCTTTTCGCTACATCTGTATCTTTGGGGTAAATACCCAGTAATGTAATTGCAGGGTCATAGGGTAGCTCTAGTTTTAATTTCTTAAGGAATCTCCACACTGTTTTCCAAAGTGGCTGCACCAACTTGCATTCCCACCAACAGTGTAAGAGGGTTCACCTTTCTCTACATCCTCTCCAACACTTGTTGTTTACTGTCTTGTTGATTTTGGCCATTGTAACTGGTGTAAGGTGGTATCTCAATGTGGTTTTGATTTGAATGTCTCTGATGACTAATGATGATGAACATTTTTTCACGTGTCTGTTAGCCATTTGTATGTCTTCATTGGAGAAGTGTTTGTTCATCTCTTCTGCCCATTTTTTGACTTGATTATCTATTTTTTGGTTGTTGAGTTTGAGAAGTTCTTTATAGATCTTGGATATCAGACCTTTGTGTGTAGTGTCATTTGTGAATATCTTCTCCCATTCCGTGGATTGCCTCTTTTTCTTTCTTTGTTGTTGTTGACTGTTTCCTTTGCTGTGCAGAAGCTTTTGATCTTGATGGAGTCCCAAAAGTTCATTTTCACTTTTGTTTCCTTTGCCTTTGGGGACATATCTTGAAAGAAGTTGCTGTGGCTGATGTCAAAGAGGTAACTGCCTCTGTTTTCCTCTAGGATTTTGATAGATTCCTGCCTCACATTGAGATCTTTTATCCATTTCGAGTTTATCTTTGTGTATGGTGTGAGAGAATGGTCAAGTTTCATTCTTCTATACATAGCTGTCCAATTTTCCTAGCACCATTTATTGAAGAGACTTTTTTTCCACTGTGTATTTTTTCCTGCTTTGTCAAAGATTATTTGACCATAGAGTTGAATGTCCACATCTGGGCTCTCTACTCTGTTCCACTGGTCTGTGTGTCTGTTTTTGTGCCTATACCATGCTGTCTTGGTGATCACAGCTTTGTGGTAAAACTTGAAATCAGGTAATATGATGCCCAGTTTTGTTTTTCTTTTTGAACATTTCCTTAGCAATTCGGGGTTGCTTTTGGTTCCATACAAACTTTAGGATTGTTTCTTCCAGCTCTTTGAAAAATGTCGGTGGAATTTTGATTGGGATGGCATTGAAAGTACAGATGGCTCTAGGCAGTATAGATATTTTAACAAAGTTTTTTCTTCTAATTCATGAGCATGAAATGCTCTTCCATCTTTTTGTGTCTTCAGTTTTTTTCATGAGTATTTTGTTGTTCCTCGAGTACAGATCCTTTACCTCTTTGGTTAGGTTTATTCCCAGGTATCTTTGGTTCTTGGTGTTATAGTAAATGGAATCAGTTCTCTCATTTACCTTTCTATATTTCCATTGTTAGTGTATAAGAAAGCATCTGATTTCTGTACACCTTAAAGAGCTGGAGAATCAACAATGATTTAGGACAGTCCCAAACACAAGAAGGGAAATAATCAAGATTAGAGCAGAGTTGATCAATGAGATAGAAACTAGAGATACAGTAGAACACATCAACGAAACTAGAAGCTGTTTTTTTGAAAGAATCAATCAGATTGATTAACCACTGGCCAAACTAATCCAAAGGAAAAGAGAGAAGGACCCAGATTAATAAAACTATGAATGAAAAGGGAGAGATCGTGACTAACACCAAGGAAATAGGAACAATCATCATAAATTATTATTAACAGTTATATGCCATTAAGTTAAGCAACCTAGATGAAATGGATGCATTCCTGGAAACCTATAAACTTCCACAACTGAATCAGGAAGAAACTGACAACCTGAATAGACCAATATCTAGTAACGAGATTGAAGCAGTGATCAAAACCTCCCAAAAAACAAGAGCCCAGGACCTGATGGAATTCCTGGAGAATTCTACCAAACATTCAAAGAAGAAATAATAGCTATTCTCCTGAAGCTGTTTTAAAAAATAGAAACAGAAGGAAAACTTCCAGACTCTTGTTATGAACCAGCATTACCTTGATCCCCAAACCAGGCAAAGACCCCACCAAAAAGAATTTCAGACCAATATCCCTGATGAATATGGATGCCAAGATTCTCAACAAGATCCTAGTTAATAGGATCCAATAATACTGAAAAGATTATCCACCATGACCAGGTGGGATTTATTCCTGGGATGCAAGGGTGATTCCACATTCACAAATCAATCAATGTGAAAGAACAAATCCATAAAAGAAGAGAGAAGAACCACATGGCCCTCTCAATTGATGTAGAAAAAGTATTTGACAAGATACAGCATCCATTCCTCATTAAAACACTTCAAATTATAGGGATAGAGGGAACATTCCTCAACTTCCTAAAATCAATCTATGAAAAACCCACAGCGAATATCATCCTCAATGGGGAAAAGCTGACAGCATTCCCTTTGAGATCAGGAACACAAGGATGCCCACTCTCACCACTGTTGTTCAACATAGTACTAGAAGTCCTAGCAACAGCAATCAGACAACAAAAAGAAATAAAAAGTATTCAAATTGGCAATGAAGAAGTCAAACTCTCTCTCTTTGCAGATGACATGATACTTTATATGGAAAACCCAAAAGACTCCACCCCCAAACCACTAGAACACATACAGCAATTCAGTAATGTGGCAGGATACAAAATCTATGTATAGAATAACTAATTTAATATATAAATAGTGTTTATGTAAGTGATAAAATATAAGTTTGAGAAAAAATTAAATTATAAAAATAGATTATGTAGTTTAAAGTTTTCTGATTAACACAAATAGTGCTAGAAATCTCTAAGAGAGTTGCATTTGGTTACAGCTTTTCAGGAAGTTTTTTTCTCCCTTGCTTGGCTCAGTTGAGGCAAAGTTATTTGCATCTTCAGGGAGTTGAGAGAGATGGAATAGTGCAATTCTTGTTTACTGTTATATTTACTGTTATTGTGAAGATACACCTTTTTATGTCTCCAGCTTTGTAGGGAGGGCTCTATTTGACTCCATACACTGGGTACTGGACCTTCAGTGAAGACTATTTTACTGATGCAAAACTAAAACTCAAATTAATGTGTATCAAACTAAGTTTTCAGGATCAAAGTAGTTTCAGTAATTATTTACTTTACTACTTCAGGCTCCTGAATTTTCTTAGTATGACTTGGTAGGGTCTCTTATTTTTCTTGTTATTTGATACACTTGAGGATTTAAAAATAAAATATTTTACTCATCATTTTTCCTTTTTTTGTGGAAGGATAGGTTCAAATAACCTGCCCATTCATGTTCCTAGAAACTAAAGTAAGCTACAAATGTAAAAAAGTTACTTCCATCATTGCAAATGGCAAGATTTCATTCTTTTTTTTTTTCATGACTGAGTCATATTCCATTCCACATCTTCTTCATCCATTTGTCAGTTGATGAACATTTGGGCTGTTTTGACTATTGTAGATAACACTGCTATAAATTCAGGGTGCATGTATCCCTTTGAATTAGTATTTTTGTATTTGGGTAAATACCTAGTAGCACAGTTGGTGGATCGTAGTGTAGATCTGTTTTTCACATTTTGAGGAATCTCCATACTGTTAGAAGCAAACCAGGAAACAGCCTCTTAACTGTAGAGAACACACTGATGATTACCAGAGGGAGGTGGGTGGGAGAATGGGTGAAACAGGTGATGGGGTTTAGAGTGCATTTGTTGTGATGAGCACTGAGTGATGTATGATGTGTCGAATCACTATATCGTACACCTGAAACGAATGTTACATTCTAAGTTAACTAACTGGAATTTAAATAAAAACTTTAAAAAAAGTTATTTCCAACTATTAAGTTTACAAAACTATTGGCAGAGCTAGAGATGAATGTATCTGGCACTTAGATGCAAAGCCTATTTCACCCTACCCCACCCATCTCCATTACTATATTTACATCCTTTCGATCTTATGGGAATTGAATAGCTAAGTAAAATCATAATCTCATGGTTCAAATAGTGTTTGTAGAATTATATTTGCTTGCTTGCTTGTTTGTTTGTTTGTTTATTAAGTTGGGTCCATACCCAATGTGGGGCTTGTATATCATGACTCGAGCTGAGATGGAAAGTTGAACGCTTAACTGACTAAGCCACTGAGGCATCCCTAGAATTACAATTTTTTTTTTTCTGTGCAATGCTTAAAGCTCAAAGCTTTTAAAAGCTTGATTCAGAATTTTTTTTTTCCGTATTTGACTACTTCCTCAGTACAGCAAGTCGTCCCTCCAGTTCATTTCAACACAAGGCTCCAACAAAATTTTATTTACTCTCCCCCTACAAAAATAAGCACTGAGACAGGCTAACAGGTATTATCCCAATTTTGAGAAAATACCAACCAAGACACATCTGATTATAAATTTTTTTTAAAGATTTTATTTATTTATTGAGCACAGGCAGACAGAGAGGCAGGCAGAGGCAGAGGGAGAAGCAGGCTCCTGCTGAGCAAGGAGCCCAATGTGGGACTTGATCCCAGGATGCTGGGATCATGACCTGAGCCAAAGGCAGCAGCTTAACCAACTGAGCCACCCAGGCGTCCCTGATTATAAATTTAAAGACAGCGGTATAAATAATTTTCGAGGCAGTAGAGGAGGAAGTCAAGAGTGGTCTATTTATTTATTTATTTATTATTAAAAAGGGTCTATTTATTTCAGTAATGTCCAAGATAGGTTTTTCTCTTTAAAATGAAGAAGATGTAGGCAGTCTAAAGAGGGAGATAAACAGAATAAAAATTGAGGAAAATGGATGAGTTAGTAAGAAGAGGTACAAAAAACATACAGGCAAAATTTAGAGTCAAGTTAAAATGTAGCCAGAATTGTAGTGAACCCAGTACAAAGATTTCTATGCTTTGTTTTGTTTTGTTTTGTTTTGGCAGCTTAAGAAAGGGACTGGGAGTTTATAGAGGTTAGATTGTTTGTGGTTGTATCGCAGAGCATGTGTGCTGAAAAGAAAAGAAAGACACTTCAGGTGTGGGAAACAGTAAGTAAATGATTTCTAATGTAATTATGGCTCAATAGTGAAGAAAATTATGTCAGAATAGAACTAATAAATATGAAAAGATTGTGGTGATTTGGAGACTAAAGATTTGATGGTTTTACATAAAATTTATTGAGTAAGAAAATGAAAGAGCACATAATAAATATACACTTAATAAACATCTGTTGATTAACTCATGAGGCAAAGATGCATATTATTAAGTTGAATAATATTCTTAATTTTCAAAGTTTTAACTTTTATTTTTCTGTTTCCCTAAATTGGATTACATATAGTTCATTATCACAATTAAGTTTTAAAATGAAGTATTTTCACCATGTGTTCCACTTGATTATTAACATTTTGTAATTGGCTGATTGAACATGAAGAAAAATAATCTCACTGGTCACATTATTAAGTTTTTTTCACGTTATGAAACAATGTCTGACCTGCGGAAGTATTCAGTTACTGAGAGCATGATTTTACTCAGTGATTATGCTTGTATTTGCTTCAAAAATGGATGCAAGTGATCAATTGGTATTCTTAAGTGTGAAACTCCTTCTGGCATGATTTATTTCTAAAATTTTGAACATCCTCTGGACTAATTTTGTCATTATATCACATTAGTACTAATTGAAGAGACTCAGATTTAGAGTCTTGTTGTTTCTAGATGAAACATAATTTAAATTCTAAGAATGCAGACTGTCATTGCTCCTTAAGTAAAATTGCTAGGAAATTATGCTGATATATCTTAAAGTAACCGGAACTTTACAGCTAAAACTTTCTCTGAAGTTTTAAAAAAGTAATCATGATTATGAAACGTCTGTTAAGAGCTTGGTTGCATTAAATATTGCACTAGAATACATAGAGAAATAATTATATAAATTTTGGCTTTTGTTCCCAAGAGCCTTTGAAATTAAGCCCTGCTTTAGACCTACATGCAAGACATGTAGAGAAGAGAAAAATATTATAAAGGCAAAAATACAATTGAGCAAACTATTTTAAACATACATACACATGTTTAATTTACTAGAGCTTCCTTTAGCAATGGCAGCTGTATTTACTTATTTCCTTGTCTAATTCTCATGCTTCTGTGAACATTTGAAACATCCTTCTCAAAAATGTGTATTTCTCCTAAAGAAACTCATAGAGAGCTGAATCAATGCTGTATTTACAACTAGATTGCTTTAGAGGGTCATCTAGGGATATGGCTATTTGTACATATCATTTCCTACCTTATAGTACAGTTAGTTTCAGAAATATTTAGGTAAAGCAATGAGCCAGTAATAACAGCAGACATCATGTACAAGGTGACAAGTGAATATAGAGAGATACCTTTGAAGACACCTCAGTATAAAGAAGAAAATGATAATAAATCTAAAAATGAAGATGGCTTTTTAAATCTTTTTCCTTGTTGCTCTAGCTGGAATTATTTCTGAAAGTTCAGTTTACTGCTATATTAAGGACTCATTTAACTGAGTGGACACTTTCAGCTACAATTGACTATGATATAGAGTATGCATTTTTCCAGAAATATTGTCTACAGCAGGAGCCAACTTTTGTGATTATTTTGACCATTACCTACCAAAATTAGGTTTGTTTATGTGGGTGTATGATAAGGAAAGCCAAAAGTAACATTTTATTTAAATTTAGTGTAACAAATAATTACTGTCCAAATAACACATGAATGACCTTATTAATCTAGATTAAAAAACATTTATATAATAAAGTCCCTTCCCAGAAAGTAAAATAGCATGAAAACACTGCATCTAACCTATGTAAATATTAATATAAAGCCATAATTAACTTGAAAGAATCAGAATTCTGTTATGTTATAATGACACTATTGTTAAAAAATACATGTTGTAAAACCAGCATAATTTGATTGAAGTTTATTTTAAATTTATATCCCACAAGAGCACCATAGGCACATGGTATTTTAGGTTTTATTAGTTTTCATAAATTTCAGCATTAAAAAATTCTGCTATAATCTTTAATTTTTTTGAGACCTGAAAAGTTTTATTACAAATTATCAAATGTTTTAGGATTTGTATTATAAGAACTCATCTTTCTTCCCATTTTTCTCCCTATTAACCTGATAGAAAATAAAATTTCTGAGAAATTCTTTAAGCCTGCAAAGAAGTAAACTTTAAAGATGGTTATAATCTTCTTGTTGATCTATACATTTTTAAGTGTTCTGGGTGCAGTCATATGTTAAATACCCCATGAGATATTTGTCCATGTATTGATTAAACATATTTTATTTTCCATAATGTCTCTTGGATGCAGATGTGTTTTTTCATTTTTGCTGCCACCACTTAAATTTGACAACAACTTCTTAACCTGGATTCTAACAGTGTTCTCAATATCCCTAATTCCAGTTGCTACTCCCTTCCAGACATGAATACTGTTAACCAATTAGGAATATGATTACATTTTCTCTGTTGTGGCTTCTCCCTATATTTTTTAGAATTACTTATGTTTCCATACAACTAAATCACCCTTGGGAAGCTTAAACTGTTACTCTAATTTATGAAATTTTAATTCTATATTACTACTTTATTACATAATGGGTCATATAGGAGTGTGTTACCAAAAATTTGATTCTTGGTTCAATCACATTTTCACATAAAATTAGCTAAATTTTACGCCCGTAACAGCCTTATTTTGCCTCTTAAAGTTATTATTTACTCTCTTTTTAAATTAAAAGTATTGTATAACAAGATGTTAAAAATTATTTTAACCAACTTCTTTTTACCTTCCCTTTCTCTAGTTGGAACAGTTTTGTAGTAAATATTTTTAATATGTCAAATACAGAGTAACACAAGCACATTGACAAAGTATTACAATAAAAATATAAATAGTTATAAACCTACAATAATTACTTTTCATATATTTCCATGTTTTTATTTTCATGGGTTTCCTATATAGTTACTATCACCTGTAAATATAACATATTTTGTAGGCAATTACACATTTTTTTTATTTTTTCCATTTTGTTGAGTTACAATTCAACCACAATAAATTGCAAATAAAATATTAAATTGGCTCAGTTTTGACACAGTGTATGCCTTAGGACCAACACCAGAATTAAGATAACAAAGTTACTTCACCCAACATTTCCTCATGTCTCTTTGTATTCTAACTTTTTCTTCGTCCCAGGTATTCAGTCATCCAAAGATTTGCTGTCTGTCACCATAGATTAGTCTGTATTTTCTAGAATTACATATGTGTGTTTATGTGTGTCTGTATCGGTGTGTGTATATGTGTGTGTATAATAATGGGATGCATTTTTGCCTAATTTTTTTTACTAAGTGTAATTATTTTGACATTAATTCATACTGTTGCCGTATCAATAGATATTTCCCATTTATTGCTAAGTAGTGTATATTAGTATAGTAATATATTAGTATAGTAGTATGAATATATCAAAACCTGTTTATCCATTCATCTGGTGATGGACATTTATATTGTTTCCAGTTTTGACCATTACAGATGAGGTCGATATGAGTATTTGCATCAAGTCTTTGTGTGGACATAGGTTTCTTTAATCTAGGGTTAATACTGAGGGGTGGAATGACTTGATCATGTGGTTGGTATATGCTTAATTTTTAAAGAAACAGCGAAATGATTTTCTAACATGGTTATACTATTTTACATTGCAACTAGTAGTGTATGAAATCTTCATTTGTTCAACATCACCAATATTTAATAGTCATTCTTTATAATTTTAGCAACTTGAATAAGTATGTAGCAGCATCCCTTGTAATTTGAATTTCCCTTATGTATAATAATATACAATAATTTTCAATTGATTTTTGGTCATCACGTATCTTTATGACAGAGGTAAGTCTATTTTTGAACTAATTATTCTGTACCACTCATCAGTTTGTATGTGTTTTCATAAATACCCACAGTCTTGATTTTCATACCTACACAGGAAGTGGTGAAATCAAGTGGAGTAAATTCTCCACCTATGTTATTATTTGTAGAAATTGCTTTTGTTATGCTTGTTTCCTTTGGACTTACATATAAATTTTAGAGTCAGCTTGTCAAATTAACAAAATAATTTCTGTTAGAATACAATGGAGATTGTATTGAAGCTATAGATTAATCTGGGGAAAGTGCCATCTTAAAAATATTGAGTCTTTTCATTGTATGCTCTTTGTAAATCATATTTATTTAGGTTTTTAATTTATCTCAGCAATGTTTTATAATTTTTTCCAGTTTTATTGAAGTATGATCAACAGATAAAAATTGTGTATCTTAAAGATATACAACTTGATGTTTGTCTTTGTATACATTGTGAAATAATCACCGTAATTAAGAAAATTAACATATCCAGCACCTCACATAGTTAATATTTGTGTGTGTATGTGTATGTGTGTTGGAAATACTTAAGATCTACCTTCTTAGCATATTTCGAGTATACAATATATTACTGTTAACTAGAGTTATACTACTGTACATTAAATGTCCAGAGCCTGTTCATGTTGCATAACTGAAACTTTGTATTCCTTGATCAACATCTTTTCATTTCACCCTCCCCCTAGCTCCTGGCAACCAAAATTATTCTCTGTTTCTACGAGTTTGACAATTTTAGATTCCACACATAGGTGAGATCATGTGGTATTTGTTCTTCTGTGTCTGGCTTATCTAACTTAGTGTAATATACTGCATTTTTACCTATATTATCACAAAGGCTGGATTTCCTTCATTTTTATAGCTGAATAATATTCCTGTGTGTTTGTGTGTGTGTGTGTGTGTGTGTGTGTGTGTGTGTGTGTGTGTGAGATATTTTCTTAACCATTCGTCTGACAATGGACATGTAGTTGTTTCCATACTTTGACTGTTGGGAATAGGGCTGCAGTGAACATGGGAATGCAGATATCTCTTCAAGATCCTGATTTCATTTCCTTTTAATATATATTCAAAAGTAAGAGTGCTGAATCATAAGGTAGTTCTGTTTTTAATTTTTTGAAGAATCTCCATACTATTTTTCATAATGGCTATGCCAATTTACATTCCCACCAAAAGTATATAAGGGTTCCTTTCCCCCACATCCTCACCAGTACTTGTTATCTTTTGTCTTTCAATAATAGCTATTCGAACAGGTGTGAACTAAGATCTCATTGTATTTTTGATTTGCATTTCCCGATGATTAGTGTTATGAATTTGTCAACGCAACACTTACTAAGTAGAGCACAGGTTGCAGGTCGGTGAGTTGTTCAACAACAGATCACAACATGAATTGAAATGAAGGTCCTGAAGGTACTACTCAGAGGCCTCAGGGGCCCACAATGGGAGGTCAAGGCAGAGTGTAGAAAGAGAGACACAGGACCTAAAGTTCATGTTTTTGTTTTGTTTTAAAGATTTTATTTTATTTATTTGACAGAGAGAGAGAGATCACAAGTAGGCAGAGAGGCAGGCAGAGAGAGAGGGGGAAGCAGGCTCCCTGCCGAGCAGAGAGCCCGATGTGGGGCTCGATCCCAAGACCCTGGGATCATGACCTAAGCCAAAGGCAGAGGCTTAACCCACTGAGCCACCCAGGAGCCCCAAAGCTCATGCTTTTATTAGGGTCCATGAATGAAGTGCTTTGGGGTTCCCGAGCTACAGCCAGACAGGCCAATTCGAACTAAAAGAGTAAAGTTTTAGTAGCCACATAAGGGTTTTATCTAGAGGGTACATAAGGAGAAGACCCTTGGAGTCAAGGGACACTGTGGATCATAAGGGCATTAGGGACATAATATTAGAAGCTTACGTTGTTTCTGACTCTGCATGTCCAGGACACCTACTTGCATGAGGAGGCTAGAGTCATTTTAAGGCTGCTTTGACAATTAGAATAGATGCCAAGGGGGCAATAGCATGGAGTAGTTTAGCTAAACCCTTGACAGTAAGTGCTGCTGAGCACTTTTTCATGTACCTGCTGGCCATTTGCGTGTCCTTTTGAAGAAACATGTATTCCAGTCTTTGACCCATTTTTAAATTGGGTTATTTGATTTTTTTTTCTTTTGCTCTAAAGCTGTATGAATTCCTCTATATTATGTATATTAACTCTTTATCATGTGTGTATATATATTTAAAACTATATACATGTAGTTTTATATACATATGGTTTGCCAGTATTTTTTCCCATTCCAGAGTCTGTTTTATCACTTTATTTTTTTTCCTTTATTTGATCAAAAACTTTTAGTTTGATGTAGTCCTATTTGTTAATTTTTACTTTTGGTGCTTGTACTTTGGGGATCATATCCAAAAAAATTATTGCCCAGACCAATGTCAAAAAGATTTCCCCCCATGTGTTCTGGTATTTTTATGTTTTCAGGTCTGAAAGGAAATGAGATCAATCTTTAATCCATTTTAAGTTGATTTTTATATATGATGTGAGATAAGGGCCTGATTTCATTCCTCTGCATTGTGTATCCAGCTTTCCCAATGCTATTTGTCAAAGAGATTATCTCTTTCTCCATTGTGTATCTTGGCATCCTTGTTGAAGATCTTGACTGTAGATGCATGAGTCTGTTTCTGGATTCTCTATTCTGTTCCATTTGTCTATATATCTGTTTTTATGCCTATACAATACTGTTTTGATTACTGAAGTTTATAATATATTTTTAAATCAGCAATGTGATGCCTTTAGCTTCATTATGTATGTCTGTCAGTTCCATTTGATCTGTAGTGTTGTTTAAGTCTGCTGCCTCTATATATTTTTTCTATGGATTTTCCTTTCATTTCATATTGAGGTATCCTACTATTATTGTATTGCTGTTCAGGAATCCTTGTTTTTGTTCATCGCACTGACTGAGAATCTTATCTCTGACTATATTTGACTCTATCTTCAGGAAGTCAGCCAAATTCGTGGTCCACTTCTAACCATTATACAAGAATAAGGTCTTTCATTTTATTTGGTTCTTTGAAAGTCCTCTACATACTAATTATTTAACATTTTTAATGTATTCATTTTACAAATGATAGCAATGGTTTTTAAAATTTTATTGAAAACTGTCATATTGCTTTAAATATCTAGAGAATGTCCAGTCCTGGAAATTCAAAGTTATGCTAAGAAGTTTGCTTGCAAGAGTGTAAGAGTAAAAGAAGGAGACTGCTGATCTGAGACTAAATTTGATTCTCCAACATATACTCACTGATCAACAAATTGCTAGTAAGGAGGAGGAGAATTTCCATTCTTCAGTTACCTCAATAAGAAGGCTTTTTGGCTATAGTCAGACTTAATGGTTTGGAGTCTTGCTCTACCATTCACTAGCTGAGTAGTTGCTGGCAAGTTACCAACCTTCCTGTATCTCGGTTTTTAATTCTATAAAATTAGAAAAATAGCAAGATCAAGACCTTCCTCATTAAGTTTTTGTAAGCATTAAATCTGATTAAAACACACACAGAGATGCATACATATAGACATATATACACACACACCCAAAATGTTGAATTGTGCTTGATGTGAGAAGTATTAAATAGGTATTAATGTTGTTGGTTAAATTATGTATGAAATAATTAGGAAACCATGTAATTTTGCAGCATAAAAGTTCCCGCTGAATTGTTGTATGAAAACATGCAGTTGATATCCCAAAATAGAAAGGAATATTCTGAATATGTGAAATAATTTAAATTTGCCTTAAATAAAAAGTTGAACAGAATCAACTCTTCTTGCCTTCTCACCTTAGAAAATCTATACAAGACATACTGTACACTATTTTATTGCAAAATTAGTAAAAATAATGTGAGAGAGTTTTTAATATTTGATTTGGAATCTTATCTTTTACCTGTACTCTTGCCTCCTAGTTTTTATAAATTATATGTGTGAATCTTGAAGTGAATAGATCAAATCTGGTAATTTTGTTTCAGTTATCTTCGATTAAGAGGTGGTATACTCTGTCATAATATAAAGTGTGCTATATGAAATTATATTTTGTTATATTTCATGTTAAAATAGCTACTAAATCAGTTGGCTTTGAGTTTATGATAATGTCTTTTTCCTCCAAGTGTTGATTAGAAAAATTTATAATGGTTGCATCATTAGCAACTAGTAAAAGTCACAGTGACTGTTTATGACCACATGATTTGGCTCTCAGCATGTTAATGATCCCTTAAAGAAATGCAGACCAATTTAAATATAATATGGAAACTACTTATCATAAAAACCAGTAGTGAAAACTCCATGAAGTTTAATCCTCTTCTAATTTTATGTGTTTTATGCTGTAATTTTTAAGAGACTTGATTAGATTCAGGCAAAGAAGGAAGTCTTATTGAAATAACGATAATGACTCAAATTGAATAATTTCCTTTCCTCCAAATAAGCCATGGTAATTGAAAATGTGACTTTAGGGGTTAAGTTTAACCATCTTTAAAATGATTCTTTCATTGTTGACTAACTATTCAAATGAGCTCTGATTTGAAATAGTCATCCTTTTAAAGCCCTTTGATAAATATTGCTAGGTGCCATATATCCACATCCCTCTTCTAATTATTTGTACCCATAATTTGGCTGTCAAAATGAAGTGCAAGCTCAGACTGGTCCTTCTGAGACCATTCTGAGTGGGACCAGACGTTATTATTGAATCTCTCTGTGTTTGACTTGTATATGTTCCATCTCTAGATGCTGTAGGAAAGCGTTACTATTCCAAATATCTGAAAATTAAGTCAACATTGTCAGTCTCTTTTTTCAGATCAAAGTACACTTACTAGATGTTAAAAAAAATGTAGTTATGAGGTCAAAGAGATGCCAGTTCATGGAATGGTTAAGGTTGGATGTGCAGTCTGAGGCACTGCTGCTTTTACCAAGAGAGCTATGCTCCACTCTGGAGGTTCCCCTTTGTGAACAAGCTGACAGCTGGCTCAGCTCTGCTTGGTCACCTAGCTGCCCAGGAGCCCAGCTGCCTGTTTCTGGGGATGTGGTCAGCAAGAGGACTGATGAGATTTCAGTTAATCAAATTTCACACAGGCCAGTAAGTTTGATTCTTCAACTCCCATGCAAAATCCTGCCAAGTCCACTTTATGTAAGTCCTGAGCTGTGAACTTAAAAAGCTGCTGCCACTGCTTTCTCAAGCAAAGGTATTCTAGTGCTGAGGCCTTACAGGGAGGGCACATTTGGCTATTTGTTTTCAAACACTTGAGAATATATGAGAAGTGGAGTAGTGGTAAGGAGTTAGTGTAATGTATATTTCCAGTAAATCAAAAGACTTCTTACAAAAGGCAAAGGTATCAAGAAGACTCAGTACAGGTCAAGCTGCTTGAAATGAGATGGAGATCTCATTTACTTTAAGTCTGGTGAAAGCCAACAGATTCCCTGGATATAGGAATCTTCTCTTCAAAGTGGAGCCTACAGCCCAAGGCTAAGGGGTAAGTCTTTGTTTTTTGTTTTTGTTTTTGTTTTTGTTTTTGTTTTTGTTTTTGTTTTGCTTTTAAATATTTATTTATTTATTTACTTACTTAAGAGTGAGAGGCAGAGACAGAGCACATGGGGGAGGGACAGAGGGAGAAGGAGAGAGAATCCCAAGCAGACGTCACACTGAGTGTGGAACCCAACTTGGGGCTTGATCCCGTGACCTTGAGATCATGACTTGAGCCACAACCAAGAGACACTTAACCAACTGTGCCACCCAAACACCTTAGGGGACGAATCTTTGAATTGATGGCCAGGGATGGCACAGTGTCTTGATAAGTACTGAAGAGCCATGGAGAAGTCACATTCTATTTGAAGCATATTAACTCTCTGTCTAAGCACATATTTCCCCAATGATTATCTCTGCTTCATCAACATTTGGTCACTAGGTGCAAACAGCTTTAATAAAATACAGTTGAAAATTGTCCCTCTTTTCCATACTTAACACCATTCCCATGGCTTTTCCCTTTATCAATTCTCACTATATTAGCAGACTATAACTACCTTTGTTGCATTTAGTATGTTGCATCTCCAATCTATATTTTGTTTCTCGCCAGAGTAATCTTTCTAAAACATTCATTAGAATAATGAACTCCTTTCCTTCTTCAAATAGTTAAATGATTCACTGTTTCCCTAAGGTTTTCTTAAAGATGACCTTCCATATATTTATAATTGGTTCCCCTCTATTTTACCAATTTCCTTTCTATCACTTATACCTCATCTCCAAAAATGTCCTCTAACCAGTTGAAAAAAAATAAAAATAAACAAAACAAGACTCATTAGTCTTTCATACTGTTTCTTATTCATGTTTGTTCAGTCTTGTTCATGGTAAATTCTTTCAGTGAAATGTCCCATTCTTCTTTTCTGCCATTCAGATTTCTAGTCAGGATGTAAGACTCTAAAAGCCTGAATTAGTTTCTTCATTTATTCAACTTCACTACAGTTATTATATTTAATATCTATTATCTCTTATATTTAGTTTGAGAGGTGTCTGGTTTTAGTATGATGGGTGATTTCCAGTTCAAACATGTACATTTTTGATACCATGTTGTGAGACTCTAGATGTTGTTTTAAAACTATATTTTAACTGTATTTTTGTGACATTGCTCTGGCAGGAGAAAAAGGACTCTACCTTGTTATTGCTACATGGAGACAGAAGTCAGTGGTCCCCACTTGGCTTCCATTGACACCAGGGTGGGGAAGATCCTCATTATGTCCAGGTAGAGGTGAGAGTTTCTGCCTGTCCACATGGTCTCTCCATGAACATCATGATGGCGGTGGTCTCCTTACCACTGAGCCATGGTTAAAGTCCTGAATTTCCTTCTTTGATGCTTGCCCAGCATGGATGGTGGGGGAGCCTCATTACCTGCTGAGTATGGGTAGAAGTCCAGGATCACCATATAATCTTTACTGAAACCATGTTAGGGGATAAAGTCTCATTAATGATCAGCATGGAAGAAAGTTCCAGCTCCCAAATTGACATTTTCTGATACTGCCACAACAATGTTGAGAGACATTGATTATAGCCTTGCTATTTTAGAAGTCTAGGCTCCACACATAACCTTTTCTGGAATGAATGGGGAAGGGATCACATTTTTTTCTGTGGTGGTTGACGGATATAAAAAGGTTATTTTGTGAACATTTTCTGTCTTGTTAGTTGCCCCTTTCCCGGTCCTTTGGGTTAGTGTGAGCAGGTATTTTGGGGGACTTTTTGTTGGTAGGTTCTGTTTTTTCCTATAAGCACTTTAAAGATGTTATTCAACTTCGTTGTAGCTTTCATGATTTCTCATGAGGCTCCAATCATTAGTCTCATCATTGCACTCTTGGATGCAATGAGTTGTTTTTTCCTAATCCAACTTTTAAGGGTTTTTTTCTTATCTTTGGCTTTCAATAGTTTGGATTATATAGTAGGTTGCTGGGGTCTACTTATCTTTTTCGATCCCCCCACCCATTCTGAAGATTAAATTATTTTTATTAATCTGTCTTTAAATTCATATACTCTTTCCTCTTGACTCAGCTATTAAGTTTATCCTGTGATTAAGTTATTTCAGTTATTTTAATTTAGATTTCTAGAATTTGTTTTTAGTAATTTTTATTCATTTTTGAGATCTTCAACACACACATATATACAAAATATATATTAATATATGTATACATATATTTCACTGTATTCACACTTTGTTTTATTTAATTGAAGGAGAACATAAGAACCTCCTTAAAATACTTCCTTTTATTTTTCCCCTGAATTCAACATTAGGTTCATACCAGAATCATATTTGGTTGATTTTTTTATTTCTCTTGAGAATAGATTTTGTTTTCTTGGTTCTTTGTATGTAATTTAATTTAGGATTATTTCCTAGACATTATGAATGTTGAATTGTGGAGAGTCTAGGTTCCATTTTTTTTCATCTGATAAGTGTTGCCTTTGATTTATCAGATGGTTACCCTACCTATACTTTAACAAAACTGTTTCAGGGGGGCAGCAGCTTCGGTAACAGTTCAGACTTTTTGCCTTCATCATAGCTTCTTTGAGTGTACATCACACATGTGAGATTCAGCTATCAGTCATAAATGTGGATAGATGGAATGTGGGGATCTCCTTTCTGGTTCTTTTCCTTCTAGCATTTTCCCACTTTCTGTACCAGCCAAAGTTTTCCAGCTTCCCTGGCCGGAAAGATTGTTTTTAATATCTGGTATCACCATCTTATCACCCATGTTCTATGAATGGCACTTTGATAAGTTTTAAAGCTGAGAACATGGGAACTTCATACATTTCTCTTCACATTCTTTGAGTGCATCTCCCTTACCAGAACCTGACATTTTCTGTTCACTCTCCTGTCCCTTCAGGTACTTGCTTTTTGCTCATATTTAGATTTTATGATTGTTTTATGAGTGTAGTCATCCAGTATGATCTTATTTACTCCATCAGTACCAGATGTCAAAAATCAGTTATCTAGTTTATAATGACTAATCAGTATACTGTTCCCTCTCATTGTCAAAAGTATCATTCTACATTCTGCTTAGAGATGCAAGGACTGAGACTCCACAAACCACATTTCTTACTTGCCAGTTGACTCCTTATTGGGCTCAACAAATGGAGAGATTCTTCTCTTTTGATGTTACTGAAAAATCACCTTAGCATTATCTGAGTAATGCATATGACGCTTGGTTCCATTCATTTTAAGTTTTGGTCTTTTAAATGGCACTCATTGAACCAACTTCAGTATGCCCCCTCAGAGACTTCTGCCCCAATTGGTTGGAAATTCTCAGATTTCTGCATCCTAGCAACATCTGACATGGTTGAAAGCTGCTGAGATACCAGCACAGTATCATCCTTAGAAGAGCGTCTTAGATCCCAAGAACTTTCTTCCAAGATTCTAGGTTCTAACAACCCAAATCCACATCATCCTTTACCTCTAGGACTATAGGAGTCCTAGAGGTGAAAGCTGCTTCTGTGGGTATTATTTCAATGTTCGTGTATTCTCTTCCTTTTTGATTATTTAATTCTTCAAAAACCATTTAACAAATTTATTGTGTTCAATTCTGTTTTATTTTTTATTTTTTAAAAGATTTTTATTTATTTATTTGACAGACAGAGATCACAAGTAGGCAGAGAGGCAGGCAGGGAGAGAGAGGAGGAAGCAGGCTCCCCATGGAGCAGAGAGCCTGATGTGGGGCTCAATCCCAGGACTCTGAGATCATGACCTGAGCTGAAGGCAGAGAGAGGCTTTAACCCACTAAGCCACCCAGGTGCCCCCAATTCTCTGTTTTAAAATAATGTTTCTCATATACATCCAACACATTTAGTACCTTCTGGTCATCTGGACTGTCCAGTATTATGTCATTAATATGGCATACCATTGTGTTGTTTTGTGTGATGCATCATAATCTTTGCAGACTAGAATGTTAGCAAAAAACAAAACAAAACAAAAATGGCATCAATCTGAGACAAATTAAGTAAGAAGAAATTACTCTTGGTGGTTATTGAAAATGGCATATGGAAACAACACCAACAATAATATTTTCCAGAAAAGCAGCTTTTTATAAATTGCCATGACCTCTGTTTCTTTGTTCCAGTAAAGATACCACATAGGGAATAGTGGTTTTGGTTGCTTTGTGTATATTAGTCTACAGAAATCTCCAAAATCCCATCTACTTTTGCCCTATGCCATACAGGAAAGTTAAATAAGCATTAGATAGTTATCCCATACCTGAATGTTTTGAGGCTTTTTGTTTGTTTGTTCCTTTAATCTGTGAAACCCTGGAAAATTAATAAGAAAGATGACTTGTTCAGATATCTTTATGTACATGCTAATAATAACAGACTTTCTGGCAAACATACTGATCATATTTCTAGTAACAGAATCTTTGACAGTGGAATAATTTTCACCAGATATACTTGATTTGTTTAGGATTCTAATAATAATAATCATAATAGAAATCCAAGAAATATTTTTGGATTTGTGAGGTATGGTTTCCTGGAAAATGTGTTAGAGAATGAAATAGAACTTTATCAGCATTAAGACAGCTGTCATCTGTAGAAGTAATACAACTGCAGGTATCACTTCATGAAATCATATGTTAAATCTGGACCAGAGTGTATCCTACTGCAGTGAGAAGGCGTCTGGTGTGGCTGTATTGGCAATCCTGATTAATCCCCACTTCTCCTGCACTGTGACATGAATATTATCCTTGAAATTGTTTATAAAGCTTTATATTGTATAAAACATGATTCTTTTGAATCTCATTTAATGAAAAGATTCTTGCATTACCTCAAAAGCATTACAAATTATGAAGTAGAATTCTGTGTGATTATATGAAATATCTTCAAGATATGCTAATAAAAAGAAAATCTTCCAAATTTGAAACACTAGGAACTATTTGTTCCCCTTTCCTGTGAAATAGATTGTAAATTATGTGCCATGAAGTTATATAATTGTCTATCTCCCAACATTTAAAGTTATACATATATTTATTTATACCAGTATATACATCTTATATTGTTATATCTAAGCTCTATTTATCTATCTATGGAAACAAAGATATTTGGTGGTGAGGAGGCAAGTTATTTTGTGTTTATAGCATTTTGTTTTAGTGGAATCTTTGAACTATTTATTGACTACTCTTAAAATGAAAATAATAATAAAGATCTTCATATTATGCTAATGCTTAACCATTGTGAGATAATGAAAATACTTGACATTTTTCTCTTTTCACTTATGTTTAACTATTGGAATCAATTTTAGTATACCAAAGATTTCTAGATAGCAGTTCTTTCTTTCCTTATCTATCACAGTCTGCCTCCAATGTCTGCCATTTTCCCTCTGAAATAGTAAAATACCTAGGACTTCATCACCTTCAGGGTGCCCATTCAATACCTCAGTGTCTATAATAAATTACAATATATTATATGTGTTGTAGTGGAGGAATAGTAGATGCATCCTTAGTTTTATCTTTTAACATCTTCATTAATCAGCTGAAATATAGTATTTTATATCTGTTAAATTTAGCTCTTCCTTATGTCTCCAAAACACCCTTATGCACACATGAAATGAAAAAAACAAAACAAAACAAAAAAAAACACAATTAAAACAAAGCCTATGGAGGTTAAACTTTCCCTCTTAAATAGATACATGGAAAGATTTAACAAGTGGAAGTTTGAAACTGTAATACCTAATTACAGGCCTGAAAGGAGAGCTGGGATTTCTGTTTCCTCTCTCTATTACTCAGAACTGTGCAGGAGATAGGGTGGTCCTTCACATAGAATTGTCTATCAGTCAGTCTCCTCACATCATCCCAGAAGGTTTACTCTAGCCGCCAGTTATTTGAAAAATTACTCATCAATCATTTATAAAACCTAAAATTAGTTTGCCTAAAAAAATCACATTAATTCTCATCAACAAATTAGCTATTTCTTGGTTTTACTACAAAAATACATCTAAGGGAGAAGGTAAAATTATTTTCTCTTTTATAATTAAAAAAAAACAAACACTAATATCCTAGTGCCAATCTGAAAATCAGTGTTAGTGTCAGATAATAATCTTCCTTGCATTCTCCATAAATACCTTTAAACATAAAAATTTCCGGATGATGTGAATGAAATGCTATTACATAAGGAAGATAAATACAGATGAGTAAATACTGGTTATTTTAAAAATCCTAATACGCTATGGAGTTGGCTTTTTATATTCTTTCTATGCAAGTAGGAGTTATTAACCAAGCAGAGCATGCATGGCTTTTATTGTTTAGATGACTGAGCCAGGTTTAAATGTCATTTAGGAATGCTTACAACATATGGCATTGATAGATGAAAAAGAAAATTGCCATTTCAAGTCGACCTCTTCTATCTAAAACCAGGGCTCTCTTAAGTGAGTTTAGATAACTACCTAAATTAGTCATCATTAAAGAGTTGCAAGCTCTAAAATTTTGACTTTAAGTTGTCTTACATTTCAAAACTTTGTTTTGAAAGAAAGGTAAGACACAAAAATTTTAAAAAGCATATTGCATATTCTTTTCCTTTTTTGATTTGATTCAGACTTATAAAAATTCCTCAGATATGGGGCACCTGGGGGGCCCCTTGGGGGGCTCAGTCATTAAGTGTGAGCCTTTGTCTCAGGTCATGATCCTGGAGTCCTGGGATCAAGCCCTGCATCTGGCTCCCTGTTCAGTGGGTAGTCTGCTTCTCCCTCTTCTTGCTTCTCCCTCTGCCTGCTGCTTGTGCTTGCTCACTCTCTCTCTGTCAAATAAATAAGTAAAATCTTTAAAAAAAATTCTTCAGATAATCCATCTTATCTAGTCACTGTTAATAGAAAAGAAACCTCTCTGGAGCTCGTATTCATTATGGATGAAATTTTATTAGAAATATTTAGCTATAGGATGTTCTTGTGTTCCCTCAGTATTTCTGGGATGAAATTTGACCATGGCAAAGATTATGGTTGCAACAAGAAAGACCTTGTATTTTCATAATATATATATATAATATACATATATTTTATATACATATATAAAGAAAAAAAGACAGATTTCTATTTTGGTCTCATTCCTGCTTAGATATATGTTATATTCTTTAATTCATTTAATTTTAAGCCAATTTTCTTTATAATCGTATAATATCTCTTAAGTACTTTCTTTGAATTTTTCTTGATATTGAGAAAAAAAGAAAGAGGGTAGAGAAACATAAGTATTGAGCATCAACTAGGTGCTGGTGTCTACTAGGCATTTAACATATGTTCCTGGAATATATGTAGGACATAACCTGTTTTAAGGAGACTGTGGGGAGTTAAAAATATGGTTTGTGGAGAATTAAAAACTTTTTATCTCAATCGAACTAGCCTCTATATGTAGTTTCTCTTACATTAACTTTTTCCATTTAATTTTTTTTTACTAAAAATATATTCAGATAAACCTCACCAAGTGAATGTGAAACATAACAACCAGTTCCTAACATTATAATTCGTGTACATGTGGAAATTAAGGTGTGGACATATATCCGGAAATGTTACATACCAGGGAAGCCCACCAGTTCTTTCTAACGACTAACAAGCACAGAAACACAACCACTTCCATTACATTTTTGTTTGTTGGCAAGTATAGCCTGGCTTAAGCCGAAAATATGTGGCTTTCTAAATGAACGGAATCATTCAGTTTTTCCATTTTCTAGAAAGTTATTTATTTGTGGTTTTGTTAAAATGAGAAAAAAAAATATAAATTAATGATTTAATTTGGACCTCCTGGTTTTTGCTTCATGTTGTACAAGAACTGCCCTTTTCAATATGATGGTCACTAACTACATGTAGTTCATTAATTAAGATCAAATACAGTTGAAAATTCTGTTTCTCAGAATTTGTTACTTAAGTAAAACTGGCAAAAGTTTAAAAATCAATTTGAATCTACTAGTATATTACACATGGTAGTTGTTTACTACTTGATATGTATTTATATTTATATATATTCTTTTTTTATTAAGATATAATGTATTCTTTATTTCAGGGGTACAGGTCTGTAAATCATCAGTCTTACACAATTCACAGCACTCACCATAGCGCATACCCTCCCCAGTGTCTATCACCCAGCCACCCTATCCCTTTCACACCCCTCCTCTCCAGCAACCCTCAATTTGTTTCTGAATCAATTTTGAGATTCAGAGTCTCTTATGGTTTGTCTCTCTCTCTCAGATTCTATTTATTTGGCAGAGAGAGTGAGTGAGTGAGTGAGAGAGAGAGAGGGAGCACAAGCAGGGGGATTGGCAGGCAGAGGGAGAAACAGACTCCCTTGCTGAGTAGGAGCCTAATGCAGGGCTCCATCCCAGGACCCAGAGATCATGACCCAAGCCAAAGGCAGACGCTTAACCGACTGAGCCACCCAGGCATCCCATATTTATACACATTTTAGTGTCAGATTTTCCAGATTTGCACTCTTGCAATGTATCACAGCCACACAGAATTGCTTCATATTGTGTAAGTCCATACATGACAGCAGATTCCACATTCCTGTGCATTTTAACACATTCTACAGTGACTCCTCATTTTTGATAAACTTTCTGCATATTCCCTTGAGTATTTTCCTTTCTGAATAGCTGCTTTATATTTTCCTAATGTGAGGTTAAACAACTCCTTTTAAGTAGTTTTTACTTATTATTATTTTGGCTTCTAGAGAATTCTGTTCTGAGCTCATGTCCTTCTCTGCTTATTCAATACTGTGAAACTCCTTAAGTTCTTTCTTCTGAAAAGACCTCATTGGGCCATTTCTCTTTTGGAAGACTGGCCCAACAGTTGTAGTAGACAAGGAGGAGCAGTTCTGTGAGAGTCAGAGACGTAGGCTAAATCACATGTTAAACCAGTTACTAAGTGAAGAAAGCTAGTTGATCTACTGTTCTGATCTTATTTTCCTTATTTTGGGCATGTTAAATATACTTTTTTACTTAAAGATCTGTTGGGTGAATAAAATTATATAATGAACCCTTTGGGTATTTGAAAGTTTTTTCAGATATCATTTGTTTTAATCTACATTTTTTATGCATGTTGGCACCTCTATCCTTATTTTAGATTTAATAAATAATTATATTTCACCTGTTCTGCCTTGATAGAAAACAGATAAATTCTTGGGCACTAAGTTTCAAAAAAATGTAGTATTTTTTCATGTCTTAATTGCATCTTTTTCATGAACGATTCTCATCCAACAAACTGTTTGGTGTCATTAATGGCTTGGTTAGATAATTTAATCAAAAGAATTAAACTAGCTGTATATGTAGTTTAACACTGATCTTTAAGACAAACCCTAAAGACTCCCATAATTTTCTTTATGAAATTCCATTAATGAAAGAATATTATTTATATTATATAGCAAGAATTTCCTAGTGTTGGAAGTACTTTTACACAACTAAAGACTGTTTTAAAAACTAACATGAAATATCTGAATAATTATAATCCATTTACCATTATATAATATATATATTATACTATATATACTATATATACTATATAATATACTATATATATTTACTATTCTCAGACTATGAGGGCCATTACACTTCAGTGGACTGAATTTTGGTGAGGCATGGATAGTGACTAGTACTTGCTTTGAAATTGGTGGATAAAAGTAGATTCTTGAGGTTTTGGTTTAAACAACTGACAAAAAAAAAAATATCTAACTGGTAGGGAAAGCTGAGAGAAGCAGATTTTATCAAAGACCGTGTGTTAAACATAGGTTCAAGACGTTTCAAACTAGAAAACCCTCTTAGCTACCAAGTAGAGAGCTTGGTATATGAATTTCAGGTCTGCAGTTCATGGGATGAGTTCAGAGAAGTATGAAAAAACGGGGGCATCTTCAGCATGTCAATTATATTTACAGTCTAATCTTCCACTGAGGTCATGAGAGAAGACAGAACAAGGAAGTAACATTGTACCAAAAGCTACGTGAACTCTCTTCCCTGCAGAAACACAGTGTCTGGGGGGTGTTTGGGTTTAGACACTCACAGTAGCATGTACAGCCTTCATGGCTGTGGCTCATGGTGGCCGCCGGTCAGAGGATGACAAAGCCAAAACCACTAAGAAGCCTGCTTTACTCTACTTACCTATTGATGTCGTTCAGAACAGTAAAGGAAGGGGCTAGGTTGTATGTTAATTATTTTTATCAGCTACTGTGGAAGATCTTCAACATGTTTTAAGTTCTAAGAATCACCTTTTCTTAGATGTGATTAGGAAATAAATGTGGTATGGGAAATAAATCTGTTAATGAAGATGATATAGCAATTTTTAAAAAGCTAGAGGATTATAGTAAACTATCTACAGCAGAAGTAGAACATAGGAAGGGGTATGGTTTAAATGGTTGTGTCTCCCCAAAATTCACGTGTTGAATTAGAAATTACTAGTATCAATAGGTGAGGTATCTGGGAGTTGATGACGGCATGGGGTGGAACCCTCATGAAGGGGACTGTGCTCTTATACAAGAGAATCTGCAGAGCTCCCCAGCCCCTTTCCCCATGTAAGGATACAACAGGAAACTTGAAACCTAGAAGAGGTCTCTCACCTGATCATACAGGCACTCTGATCTGGGATTTCCAACCTCTTGAACTGTGAGAAATTAATTTCTGCTGTTTTTAAGTCACCCTCTTTGTGGCATTTTGTCACAGCAGCCTGAATGGACTAGGACAGGAAGCAACTTATTCAAATGCTACCAAATGTCCTTCATTATAAAAAAAATAAAAAAGCTCATGCTAAGAGCATACATTTGAAAGGAAATCCCATAAAGTTCAAAATAAATAAAAATAAATTATTCAAGTACTTTGAATGCCAGCTTAATCACAAAATTTGCTGGATTCTTAAAGTTTTTTAAAATATATTTTCTCTCATTTCTTATTTAGATACAGATTAATTAAGAAATACAGAACAGGGGCATCTGGGTGGTTCAGTTGGTTAAGCATTTAACTCTTGATTTTGGCTGAGGTCATGATCTCAGGGTTCTGAGATGGAGCCCTGCCTCAAGCTCTGTGTTGGGTGTGGAGCCTGCTTAAAATTCTCTGTCTCCCTCTTCCTCTTCCACTTCCCCTTTCCCCCACCTCACTCACCCGTGTGCTTTCTCTTTATCTAAAAAAGAAAAAAAAAAAGTAGTGGGCTCCTGGGTGGCTCCAAAGTGACTGCCTTTGGCTCAGGTCATGATCTCAGGGTCCTGGAATCAAGCCACACATTGCGCTCTCTGCTCATTCAGTGGTGAGTCTGCTTCTTCCTCTCCCTCTGTGATCTCTCTTTCTTTTTCTCTCTCAAATAAATAAATAAAATCTTTAAAAAAAAAAAGAAGTGCAAAATAATGAACTTTTTTCAGTTGTCTCCTTTGTCTGTTAGGCTTATTTCATAACTATTATTCAATTGGCAGTAGATTCATTATTATTTATCTATACAAAACTTACAAGATTTTTAAGATAGTGAATGAACCTAAACCATCCTTTCCCAGAACTTGGTGTAAGAGCATATGTATATATCTTCAAATGAATAGTATTTGATGTCGTATTCAATTAGGAAAAAAAAAGTGTGTGTGTGTGTGTGTGTGTGTGGAACGTTACTAGAAAATTTTGACAGTCCAGAGTTTGACATAAACTTAACCTAAACTCTGGTTTCCAGTCTCTCATGTAAGAAATTTGGAAATTGCTTCTCTGTCCTAACAACAAGCAAAAACTGAACAATAAGCATAAACTGAAAAATCAACTCTTCTTAGATCTGTAAGAGAAATGAGATCACTGGGCAAATCTGTGTCTCCCCCACCCCCATCCCCAAGTTGGAGTAACAGGTACCTGAGAACACCTGCTTTAACTCAGTTGTTGGAACTGAAAATGAGACCACCTGGGTCAACATAATTTAACTGTTGGCTCCGGAAATTCTTGCTCAGAACATGAGACACCAAACTAATAACTTCACTATTTATTTCAAAAAAATTGTGCAAAGAGGTTAATCCTGGCAAAATTTTTCACATCTGAACAAACAGTTCTCTTATCATAACAGATTACTCAAGACTCACATTGAAAACCTCATCTTACCATTCCCAATTATTATATGAACTTTATCTAATCTTAAACCCCCTTCTGGAAAGATTTTTCTTAACCAGTCTTGCTCAGAGCTCAAACTCCAATAAACAGCCTTTTCAAACTTACTTCATTTGAGAAACTACTAAGATTGCCAAGATTGTGTGTTCCCTTGCTATAGTAATTTTTACAAGCCAATTTTACTTGACTGACAGAGGTCTTCCTAGCATTTCTGTGTCAGTTGATAGTATATTACATAAACCAAAACAATCAAACACAAAAATATATCTCAAAGATTAGAAAGTCAGACACAGCTACTTTATTTGCCCCCCAAAGCATAATTTTAATTAAGATTACCACATTATGATGATAGAATATGAATAATTATAACAGGAATACCTGGGTGGCTCAATTAAGTGTCCCACTCATGTTTCCACTCAGGTCATGATCTCATGGGTTGTGAGATTAAGCTCTACGTTGTCTAGGCCCCAAAGTCTGCTTGAGATTCTCTCCCTCTGCCCCTCCCTGCACTCATGCGTTCTCTCTGTCTCTCTCTGTAAAATAAGTAAGTCTTAAAAAAGCACAATAGCATTTTACTATAAATCCTTATAGTAAATGTACATGCCAAAATTAAAAATAAAATTTCAAATATTGAAATATCTGGATAATTTTATGATTGGAAATTTTAGGGTAAACAAAGATTTTTCTCAAGTAAGTTACAGACATGTATTTTTATGACCAATTTTTTTATTATGTTCAGTTAGCCAATATTTTTAACAATTTTATTTAGCTTTTTCTGTTATCATAATTTATGTGGAGAAATATTATTCCTTATTTTAGATTATTAAAAATACACAGCCATTTGAGTGCAAGTCAAAATGTTAATAATAGAAATAAAAAATGCAAGGGTAGAATCTGAATCATTAATAATTGCTTTATATCTTTTAGGAAAATTCTATGCTGTCCTATTTGTAAAATAAAATATTATGAGATGGAGTTACCACTTAAAATGAATACATATGTATACCTATGTATGTATAAATAAATATTTATAATCACATATCTGTACATATGTATGCATATATATTTTCCAATATCTTTATATCTCAAGCTACAAATGTTTTATATTTGGATATATTAATCCTAAAACATAAGCTAGCATTAGTCTATTTTTACTATCTAATATGATATCAAAACACAATAAATGACAAGACACTTAATAAGATAAATGATTAGTTATGCCATAAGATTTTATTTAGTAATACATGACATAGAACATTCTTTCTGGTATACCATTAAGGCTTAAATGACCTTGGATGTGAAAAACAAACTGGAAAGTAAATCCTGTCATGTTTAGTTTCACAGCCATATAAAAATATAATCAAATGTCAGCACAACAGCTTGCACGCTAACAATATCAAGTCCCAATAAAGTGTTTGGAATGCTACATTAAATTATTGGATACCAATTTTTATCAGATTTGATTTTTCCCTTGAGAAATTTGATAGACTCATCAGACATAGTCCTATTTTATGATCCTGAACTCTATTTTTATTTTAAAATTTCCATTCATCTTATAACAAGTTTGTGAAATAAATGTATGAAAACTAAGAAAAAAGCCAATCATTAGGGTATTTTAAGGAGTCTGTTTTGTATAATTATATTTTCTTCTTTAATAGTAGTATAACATATTGTCTATATATCAGAAATCCCACATCCAAAGAACATTTGTTTGTAATAAAGATGGTTCATTAAAAAAGTTATGAAAACTTTCATACACTAAAAATCAGATTTTTCATATATTAAAAACCATGTGCTAAAAAATCAGAGCTATTAGTCTTTATCATCTCTAGTTAGGAAGCTAATATTCAATATACTTCACAAACATGAAGATTTATGAATCAAAATATAAATGATAAATTATAAGCATTAAAATTTTATAATCCTAGGACATTATTTTTGTATCTGTTCTATATTTTTTGCACTACACTAGCTATAATTTTACTTCTATCTGTAGTAGGCAGTTGAAAAATACTTGTTGACTCCATTGCTGAATTTCATATATAAAACAAATAGAAGAATTCAAATATTTATTATTTAAAAAATCAATAGAATTCAATTTTCAAGGGAAGGAGAAAAATCATACAAAAAATCATATAATTATTTTGACAAAATTAAACGTCCATTCACAGTAAAATTTTCTTATAAAACTAGGAAAAGGAGAAAACTTTGTTCATCTAACTCTGTCTAAAATACATATAAACAAAAATCCTCATGCAAATCCCATTCTTAATGTTTAAATGTTGAAATACTGTCCTTCCAGATCTGAAATGAAGAATGATACCTATAGTATCTCTGTCCTAATAATTTAGCTTTGAGTTTTTTCCTACTATTTTCTCTGTATTTTATATTAGTTTTCAGTAATGGCTGTCTTTTGTCTTCCATTTTCATCCTTGTTCTAGTTCAGGTGCAAAGAAATAAGGTCAGTATATAAAACATATCTGTGCATGTGTGTCTTTTGTGTATATGCATATGCATTCAAAATTTCTAGATAGTAATAAAAAACTTTTCATACGAGATTTTAAAATTTGCTATTCTTAACTGTAAACTACAAAACATCAAATGACTGAAATAAATCCAACAAAAGAAGCATAAGACTTGTGGAGAAAATTTTAAACATTATGGAAAGAAATGAAAGCATCCAACGAATAGCGCTACATACCATATTCAAGATTTGGAATATTCAATAATGTAAAGGTAATGTAACAGCATTTTTCTCAAAGCAGAAAAATAGCATATGTTTATCAAATATTTCATTTGTAATCACATAAGAAAGAACATTACATCAGGGGAAATGAATGGACTCTGGCTACCCACAAGAATAACTCATAAACAAACTGCTCCGTGAAAGAACCTAGCCTTAGAATACATGAGGTAGGATTCCCTTTACGGAAATCTAACATTAAAAACACCCAAACGGGCAAAACTAAAACCACGTTTTGGGGATGCAAGCTTACTTGATAAAACAATTTCATCACACTGATACCTGAAAACGTCAGTGTTAATTTTGGCAATGTGGAAGGGAGTTTGTAATTGGAAGGTATGGAAGAATGGAAATTTATGGGAAAATGGGAGATTTACATGTATGTTTTGTGTGTTTTTGTGTTTCTGTGTTATATTTCAAATTAAAATATTCTAAATATATAATCCAATATAAAATGACTAAAATTTAATATGCCAAGAGATTATTTTGAATATTATTTGCAGCTATTTAGTTTTAAAGAAATAAAGTTAAATACTGCTATGAAATCATTGTTTACATTGCTTGACACATGTATAATAAATATGTATGAAAATATCATGCACATGATACATACTAACAGTAGACTCAACCTGAAGAACTATTATTATTTTCAATCCTCAAATTATGTAGATTTACAAAAGGAACTTTATCTTAGAAAATTTTACTTTATTTTACTTGCAATTGTGTTTTAGTGAAATGTAAAAATTTCAGAAATGCATACACATTAATTACATAAGCCATATGAAAAAGTGAAAATAATGTATGTAAGATTTTGAAAATGGAATTTCCTGTAGTTTTTTTTTTATCAACTACTGGTATTTCTTATGCTTGTTTATAATGATAACATAGCAATTTATTTGTATTTATTTTTTAATTTATTTAAAATTAATTAACATATAATGTATTATTAGTTTCAGAGAAGAGTTTAGTGATTCAGCAGTTGCATATAACAGGCATATAACACGCATATAACCAGCTCATTACATCAAGTGCCCTCCTTAATGCCCATCACCCGGTTACTCCATTTCCATTAGTGTAATAAAAATACCTGTTCTCTCATACTTATGTCCCCAAGGAATTACCACCCTTAGGAATCTACTTCCTAAATTTTGTCTTTAAAATATTAATGCCAGTTTTAAGGGCACCTGGGTGGCTCAGTTGGTTAAGCATTTGCCTTCTGCTCAGGTCACAATCCTGGGGTCCTAGGACTCAGTCCTGTGTCAGACTCCCTGCCTAGCAGCTGTTTCTCCCTTTCCCTCTCCTTCTTCTTCTCCTCCCCCCAACTCCTGTTCATGCTTTCTCTCAAATAAATAAGTAAAATCATTCAAATTTTTTTTAAAATTAACACCATTTTAAAGATTCAAATTCATCACATAAATTTATATTGAGCATCAAGCTTATTATACATTGCCAGCTGTTCTGAAAAATATTTATTTGGAAAGCATATATCTATTATTCACAATATAAATCAGAATATAAAATATTTGGATAAATACTTATGTGTTTAAGAAGGACTTGAAAAACAATAATAATCATAAAATATTCCTATTCACCTGACTTACTTCACTAAGTATACCTATTCTTGGTAGAAGACCAGAGAAAAAAAATATTGCCTCTTCCATAGTACGTGCTTTTTCCATTGTTTTGCTTCAGTTTTTCTTTCTTCTCTGCTCTCCTTACATTTTTTTTATGTGCTGTATTGTATCATTTATCTAATTCCCGTTTTCACTGCATTTGTTTTTAGTATTTTCCTAATTTTGATAAAATTGAAATCTTTGAAGGCATTGTGTGTGCATGTGTATGTGGGTGTGTTTCTGTGTTTTGTATCCTTTTGCCTAGCAATGCCAAGCTATGGTATTTATTAAGCCATTGTTTCTTAGCTTTAAACCTACCCTTTTATTGTCTGCTTAACAATGATTGTAGGACTGGGAATCTATAAACACCATTTCTTCTTTGTCAAAGAGTTCCTGTATCTGGTGCTACAGGTAAGGGTTGCACAGTGAGATTGGCAGGCTGGAGAAGGAAAGGACTTGCAGGGTTTTGTTTACTTCTTGTTGGGCTTCCCATTCCTTTCTATTGGCTAGCCCTTTTGTCAGCTTTGTATCTGTGGGGCACAGAATAAGAGCTGTTCTCCCAAAGGATGCCCATATCCTAATTCTTGATTCCTGTGAACCTATTACCTTCCGTGGCAAAAAAAGACTTTGCAGGTGTGTTTTTGTTAAGGGTTTTGAGATGGGAAGATTACCTGGATTATCCTGATGAACTCAATACCATCACAGGTGTCCTCAAATGTAGAGACAGGAGAGTCAGAGTCAGCAAAGACGTCACAATGCAAGCCAAGGGGGAGTGGAGATGTGACCAGAGGAGCATGGTTGATGGGCTTTGGTGATGGAGGAAGGAGACACAATCCATGGAGTGCAGGTGGCCTCTAGAAACTGGTAATGGAAAAAAGGTGGATTTTCACATAGATCTTCCAGGAAGAACGCAGCTGTGCTAACACCTTGATTGTTGACAGTAAGACCCATTTCAGATTTCTGACTTCCAGAACTGCACGATAATTCCCTTGTGATGTTCAAAGCCAGTAATGTTGTAATAATGTGTTACATCAGCAATGGAAAGTTAATAAACTCTTCTTGTCACCAACATGCCAGCAGTGCTGCTTCTCTCCAGCAGCAGCAGTCAGTTCTAGTAACAACAGCTGATTTATTTGCATTTTTCTGGTCCTTTCAGAACTAGTCTTATTGTACTCCCTCAGAATTAATGAACATTAGACCAGGTATCACGTCTTCATTTGTCTTGGTTCTTGTCTGTGGGACTTATTTTTCCTGCTCAGAAGAAGACATCACAAATATCTGAAACATTAGCAGTTTTTCAGAATTATGAGTTTCTGCTCCATGGGACCCCTCCCACTTTGGCTCCCCTGTGCCTACACTAGAAACCTGCTTCTTCAGGTGCTCACTGAAATACGTTACTGTTCTCTTTTTGCCTTTTTTAGTTAATAATTCTTTATATTAAATTCTCTCTGCTGAAATAAACCGATGTAGTTTCTTTTTTTTTTTTTTTTAAGATTTTATTTATTTGAGACAGAGAGAAAGTGGTAGTACATGAGCGGGGTGGGAGGGATCTCAGGGTCCTATACTCCCTGCTTGGTGGGGAGCCTGCTTCTCCCTTTCCCTCTGCCCCCAGTGCAAATAAATAAATAGAGGAAATCTTTAAAAAAAATAAACAAAAATTCAATTACCTTTACTATAATTTTAAGTAATAACATCTGCTGCGTTTCCTCCTGTAACTACCATTTCTGATGTTCTTCATTCTTAGGTATAGATCCATATTTCCAAACGATGTTACTTTTCTTCAATAGGCAAAACCTACTTTAAACTTTCTTGTGCTCTGGCTATGCTAGTAACGCATTTTTTTCTTTTTATGTATGTTTGAAAATTTCATATTCATTTTCTAAAAGATTTTATTAGAGAGAGAGAGGGCGTGTACCAGTGAGGGGAGGAACAGAGGGAGAGGGAGAGGGAGAAGCAGGTTTCCCAATGAGCAGGGAGACTGACACGGGCCTAGGTTGGATCTTGAGATCATGACCTGAGCTGAAGGCAGATGCTTAACCGACTGAGCTATGCAGGCTCCACTCATATCCATTTTTTAACATTTTTTTCTATATTTAGAATATTAGGTTGACAGTTTGTTGTTATTCTTTCAGTGCTTTATAAATATCCTTTGTCTACTGTCATTGCTTGCATTCTTTCAGACCAGAAATCTGCTGTTGTCCTTACTTTTTTCTTGTCTGTATCCTATGACTTTTATCTCTGGCTGCTTTTAAGATCTTCTCTCTGTCCCTGGTTTTGAACAATATGGACATTACATACCTTGGTGTAGTGTTCTACATATTTTCGTGCTTGTGTGTGTGTGTGTGTGTGTGTTTTAACATCTTTACAGAGGTGTAATTGATAGACAAAGTAATGCATGTATTTAGTGTGTGCAGTTTGATGAGTTTAGACATGATCTCAAGGTAGATATTTTTATGACACACAAATATCAACAATGACAACAAAGGGACCCAAGGCATCTTTGGGATATGTTAGATATGTCTGTTCCTTTGTTTGTAGAGTCAGAAGTGTATGGAGAATTTTGAGCTCATTGAATCTATGTATTTGTAGTTTTTATCAGATTTGAAAAATTTTTGGCATTTATTTCTGCAAATATTTTTGTTCCCTTCCTTTCAGGATTTCAGTTGCCCTTGGAATTGCCTGACTTTTAAAATTGTTTTTACTTTGTTCATTTTATTTGAATAAATTTTATTGCCACATCTTCAGATTCACTCATCTTTTCTTCTATGATGTCTGATCTGCCATCATATTATCCACTGAAATTTTCATCTCAAACATTTTAATTTCCATTTCTAAAAGTTTAGTCTTAATATTTTAATAATTTCTATGACTCCACTTAACTTTTCGAATACCTGGAATCCAGTTCAATAGCTGTTTTTATATCTGTTAATCCTAACATCCTATTTCAGTTCTCTGTCAATATGAGTGATTTTTCTCGTGGTTGGTTATATTCTGCTTTTTTTCATTGGAAGCCATACACTATGAATTGTATCCTGTAGAGGGATCGGTATTTTTGTACTTCTATAAATATTCTGCTATAAATATTCTTGAGGTTTCCCCCCACCTAATTATGCTAAATTAGGTGGAGACAATTTGATCCCTTTATGTTTTGCTTTTGAGATTATTAAAAATGGTGGGAACCCTTTTTAGTCTAGGTTTAAATATCCTCCACTTTTGAGGCAAGACCTTCTTGAATACTCCACCTTATGCCCCTGAATTATGAGGTTATTAGAGCCTCCGAGTGTAGAGCATTTTTGCTTCTATTTGTCTGGTTGATTCTTTTCCCCTAGTTTTTGGATAGTTTCCTGTCATACGTGACTGGTTGCTGCTGCTACATAGTTGATGAGGATCCTCTGCAGATGTTCAGAATTCTTTTCTTGGGCACTTTGCTCTGTTAGTCCGGCCTACACATTGTAGCTGACTTGGTCCCCTGGATTCAAATCTCTGTCTCCTTGATTAAGAGAGTATGCTAGGCACCCCTAGGTCCCCCTTCCTTAGGCCTGGGAACTATTTCAAGGTGATAGCTTAAGGCAATTGTAAGGTTCATCACATTTGTTTCCTTTGTTTCAGGAAGCACTGTCCTTGGTTGACTGATATTCAGTGTCTTGATAGCCATTGTTTTGTATTTTTGCCAGTTTTGTTGTTGGTGTTATTGCCTTTGGCAAGGGACGTAAATCTGGTAGTTCCTATTACTCCATCTTGGTCAGAAATAGAAGCCTGTGTCTTTATTCTTAAATTATATTCATTTTATTTTTTTTAAAGATTTTGTTTATTTATTTGACAGACAGAGATCACAAGTAGGCAGAGAGGTAGGCAAAGAAAGAGGAGGAAGCAGGCTCCCCGCTGAGCAGAGAGCCCGATGCGGGGCTCGATCCCCGGACTCTGGGATCATGACCCGAGCGGAATGCAGAGGCTTTAACCCACTGAGCCACCCAGGCGCCCCAATTATATTCATTTTAAACACATTTGAGTCTTTATATATATATATATTTTTAAAGATTTTATTTATTTGACAGAGGGAGATCACAAGTAGGCAGAGAGGCAGACAGAGAGAGAGAGAGAGAGGGGAGGAAACAGGCTCCCCACGGAGCAGAGAGCCCGATGCGGGGCTCGATCCCAGGACCCTGGGATCATGACCTGAGCCGAAGGCAGAGGCTTTAACCCACTGAGCCACCCAGGCACCCCGAGTCTTTATATTTTTAACCCAGTTTGACAATCTCATATTTAGTTATATGTTTAGCCATTTTATATTTAATTTTAGGTTTAATGCAATTATTTATATGTTTAGATTTAAGATTTCCATTTCTATGTTTGGCTTCTCATTGTGGCTCTTGATCCTTTCATGGTTTTATTTTTTGCTTAAATTGCTTTTTTTTTTCGTTTAGTGTCTTTTTATTTCTCATCTACTTACTTGCAATGTTTTGTTTTGTTTTCCATCTTGCTAACTTTTTAGAGTCTACTATAAGCCTCATAAACTTTGTGTGTGTGTGTGTGTGTGTGTGTGTGTGTGTGTGTGTGGAGAGCTTCATGAAAAATGTAATTGTTGCAACAATATGACCCTCACAAAAGACATTTCCAATTCCAATTCCAACACTCCCACCTTGTGCTCTCTCTGTCAGGTATTTGACTTCTACATATACTGTAATCCAGTATTTCTTTTTTATTATTTTGGGTTTGAACAGTTAATAGTATTGAAATGGTTTTACTTATAAATACTCAGAAAATTGCTTTGTAGATACTGCCTACTCTTTCTGGACTTTTCTGTTCCTTCCTGCAAACCAGTCTTCTGCTTAGCATCAGTTTTCCTGCAAACCAGAAAACTTCTTTTTTTTAAATAACTTTTTTAATAGTGAACTCCTGGGAATAAATTTTTACACTATTTGTCTTTCTGAAACATTCTTACACTTTTTTTTTCCTTGAGTAGATTTTTAAGTTGGTAATTTTCTTCTTTCAGCACACCAAAGGTGTCACTTCTTTGCCTTCTGGTCTTCATTGTGTCTTATGAGAAGTCAATTATCTACTGCTTTATTGTTACCTGAATGTTACACATCTTTATCTGAATGCTCTCAAGATGTTTTTCTTTTCTTTCTTTCTTTCTTTTTTTTTTTTTTTTTTTTTTTGTGGTTTTACTTTGATATTCCTAAGTTTTTCTTTCTGTTTACTCTTTTTGGAATATGCTGAGTTGCTTGGATTTGTGGGTTTATGTTTTTCATTCATATGGAAAATCTTGGCCCTTCTCTCTTCAAATGTTATTTCTGCACTATTACATCTGTCTTCTCCTTTTTAAACTCCCATCTCACATATGTTATACCATTTGATATTATCCCACCAACTTCAGAATGCTCTGTTCCATTTTCTTCTTCACACTATCCTTTTTGGTTTCTGTTTTTATAGTTTTTCTTGGTCTGGTTTCAAGGTAAATGAATTTTCCCATGCTGTATTCAGTCTGTTAAGTTGAATTATTCATCTCCAAATCATACATTTCATTTCTAGAATTTACATTTGGTTTCATACCTTTGCAGAAATTCCCAGCTGGTTCTTGTTGTTCATATTTCTTGTTCACCATTTCCTCTCAGTCCTTTAACGTGTTTATTTTAGACAAAAATAAATTAAATGACACATTTATCATATTTTATGGTCCCTTTCTGAAAATTATAGCATTGGAGTACTCTCTTTGTCTGATTCTATTGATTATTTCCTCTCTTGATGATAAATCATACATTCTTGTCTTTTTTAACATGTTTATGATTTTTATTGAATATTAAGCAATATGTACACAATTCTACTGTAAATAATATTTAACTATGGAAAAGGGAATGGCTTTTTTGCCAGGTTATTGGTTGGAACACTTGAGTCAAACAAGTCTGTAGTGGACTGGTTTTTGGTATTATTTTGTTTCATTTACATTCAGTTCACAACAATATTCACATTATTTGAGGCAGAGTTACACCTTTTCTTTAGCAGCAGTTGAGACCTGAGTGACTAGAGGATTTGACTCGTTTCCTCATTAGCCATCAACAGACCTCAGAGATGTCACTCTCAGGTCTCCTTTATTTCTGCAGTGGTAGAAATGTTTGATGCCAGGGACTTGCTGCGAAGTCTTAGTGCCTTTGAGGTTCCCTTTAGTTATCTTCCCTGCTGACACTTCATCTGAGTCTAACTAACAAAGCTTCTCTTTCAACTCTCCTCTGTCTTCAATGATAGCAGATTCTTGCTGCCTGGTTTCAGTGTCTGGCCCAATTGCCTGTGAATTTACTTTCAGTTCTCCTTCCTGCTCTCATTCTTTAGTGGATTATATATGCCTGTGACCTAGAATGGGTAGCTCAGCCAGCCCCCTTGCCTTTCTCTGAGTACTAAATACAGAAGTGTGTGCTTTACCTATCACAAATAAATGTTGGCAATCCCTGATGTATTTTTATTTGTCTAAGTTAGATTATTTAAGGGAATTTTTATTTAAAACTTATTTTTTTCCCCTGGAAGCATAAGGAATTAGCTTATGTAATAGATATAATCTTGAAATCTGTTATCACACAGATTCAGTTTTGATCACTTATGTGATTTGGATATATTACTTACCTATAAACCTCAGTTTCCTATCTGGGAAAATTTTGAAAATAATGTCACTAATATCTTAGGGTTGCTGTGAAGATGAAATAAAACATATAAAATCATTTAGCTTAAGGGATGGGCATATTAATCACACAACAACTATCCAGAAATTATTACATAATAAAAGCAACATATAGTAACCTTCTCGGTGGACTGTATATTTCAAGGTAGATATTTTCACTGCATGCTGAACACTCATAGGTTGGGAATGAAATGATTTTATCATGTACCATATAGACATGACCTCCAATGAGACTTCCCAACCTTTGGGGATATAAGTTTTATTTCCTAAAGAAGATTATTCCTGAAATATATACTCATGCAATATTGTTATCTATTTACAAATGGTGGTTAAAGAAAAGAAGAAAGATGAGTTTGGTGTGAAACATGAGTTTCTCTCCCTCCCTCCATTTTCTTGGCAACTGAATCAAATGACAAAAATAAAATATTTAAATAATTTTGAGGCACACAGTAGGTGATCAATAAATGGTCCATCCTTTGCCTTATTTGTATGCATATTACACATAAAAAACAAATGATTATCCTTTGTTAAGCAATACTGTGTGAAAACACAAGGACCTTATTGTGTGTGTGTGTGTGTGTGCCTGTGTGTGTGAACAAATGCTTATAGCAGCTTTATTTGTAATAGCCTAAAACTGGAAACAATGCAAAAGTCCGTCAGCAGGTGAATAGAAAAACAAACTTCAGGATATGCATACAATGGACTACTACTCAGTAATAAGAAATGAACTATTGATACATACTATAACATGGATGAATCTCAGAATAATTATGGTAAGTGAGAGTAGCCAGTAAAAAAGAGTAATACTATATGATTCCATTTATATAAAATTCTACAAGATGGAAACAAATTGATAGTGACAAAGCAGATCAGTGGTTACTGGATGATGAGGGCAGGGAGGGACAAGAGGAAATTTCTGGAGGTTACGGGTATGTTCATCATTATCAAACTTGTGATGGTTTCCTGGGTGTCTATATACATCATAACTTTCAGAGTATTTAGTGTACACTTTAATTATGTTCAGTTTATTTTACATCAGCCATATCTTAGTGGTCCTGTTTAAAAAAGGACCCTATCTTGTAGGTCAGAGGATTTATCCCAATAATTTGCATAGGATAAATGGTCAATATTATTTTGAAAACCAGAATATTGATAAATAATTTTTTTTCAAATTAATGAATCTTCTCATTTAACTATGTGGATGCATAGAAGAGGTAACTAATGAAATTAAATTATTTTAGATAAGGATGTTTGTATGAGGTGGGCTGACATGTCCTCTGAGTACATCTCAGTTTCAGGGATTCCTTTCTGAGTATTAGATTGGTCCAATGTGCTACTGGGTGGTTTCTTACTATGCAGTATCTCTGAAGTGGCTTGATTACTTTGAAAGCTGAGTTGATTATGATTGGGCTACGACCACTTCCTATGCTTCCTAATCAGATTTGCTCAAGTGTTCACCACTATTCTGTTACTATCTTTCCTTCATCCCTCAGATTTCTTCTTATCCACGGTCATCTCTAGAAAGTCATAGGCTTATTGTTAAGGATGAGACTCTTTAAGTCAAGAGAGATACTTTCTCTTTGGCTTGATTCTTATTCTGAATATAGCTGGTAAATATAATTATTCTGGAATGTAGTATGTTCCAGGTGAATGTATGAAATTCTAAGGCCAGAATCAGACCCAAAACCGTGTTAATTTACATCACTTTATATTCTGGACATTTATTTCCCAGAAAGACAACATGAAGAATGGTTTGTTTAGAATAGGTATCTATTACTAAAGGGATCTAAAGCCATTCATTCTCAATACTAACTAGAAAATTGGAGAATAAACTATGAGAGAACATATTTATCCTATATATTAAGTCCTTCCAATTATTGGCATTGTGGTATTGGTATGGTCTTATAGCTATAATCTGATATGCTTATCAAGCCAGAACAATAGGAATCATACCAGGAATGTAGTATCTGCTGTTAGGAAAGATTAAAGATGATTTTATTGTTTTTTTTTTTTTATGAGAAGCTTAAAATTTCATGGAATAAAGTATACTTCCACTATTCAAAAGACCCGTAAGATGCCCAGTATGCAGTCATCAATAGCAAATCTCTTTAAACCATCACTGCTTTGCTTTCTCTTTTACTTTAATCTTCTCCATATGTAGATGTTATTAAAATTCAATCATTATAAGCAACCTTGCATTTTATCAATTGGAACTTCCTGATCCCTCCCCAAAGAAAGACATCTGTATTTTATTACTTAGTATTCTTGGTATTCTCTCTTAAATGTTGCACGTACTGCAAAATCTTACTTTTACTATAAAAATACATAAATTTATCAAATGAATTTTTTTCTTACTAAAACATTTAGAATTTTTTGTTAAGTGTTTTGGTTGTGTTTTCTCAGATAAACCCACCTATACATTGAAATGAATATTAATTAATTGCTTTATGTAATATTCCTGTAAATAAAATACATTCCAGGACATATTCCATAGATAGGTGGTAAAATTGTTTTCTTTATATTGCCTTATTCTTGGGAATTAGTATTGTCTGAAACAGTATTGAGTAGGTATCTTCAATATATTTAGCTCTGACCATCCATTCAGAGTCAGAATAAATATTTTGTTACATAAAATAAAACAAAAATGGATAACTGGAAATTTAATGTGGAATTTTTCATCTATATATTTCTGGTTTTAGTTATAATGTCGTGGGATTTTTTTCCCTTTATTTTTTTTTCCATTAGCCCACACTTATATTTAAGTCACAGCATGCAATTGAGCTAGAAAATTATGAAATCATTGTAAACACAGTATGAATCCTCTAAAGAAAATATTTGTGAAAATTGGAGTAATGCACTGTTTTACCCAACAGGACATGAGATGGCTCTTTCTACTTCAGAAATGCATAATCAGGTGTTACCATTCATCTTTAATGTTCCTATTGATTCAGAGGCAAGCCATTACTGTATTTATTTATAGGAGCCACAGTTTGTTTTGATTTCATTTGTTTCAACTGACATTTTGGAGGTAAAATACATGACTTGATTATTCCTTTGTTGACTTATACAGTAAAGGTTTCATTCCTACTTACCAAATAATAATCTAATTCATTTTCTTCTCTTTATTTTAGTTAACAACTGTTCACATCAGACCAGTAAAACAACAGAAATAAAAATCATTAAAATTATCACTAACTAAAATTAATTATACTGTGGGAGTAACAGCAAGCTAAAGGTGATTATTATAGAGACCAATTTAGAAATTTATATTACTTATTATTCTTATGTATATTATTTAAAAATGCCTATTTATTATTTCGTATAGTAAAGATTTTTGTATTATAAAGCAATAACATTTCAGTGGGAGATTAATTGTGGTAGATAATCTTTTATCCCATTCTTGTACCTAATTTTCTCCCAAGTCCTATAATAACCAAAATAAAAAATACATTTTTGAGTATTTTTGAGTGTTGTAACAATTTTGGGGGGACTTATGATACACCTTTGGTTATACTGATTATACATTTGTGTTAGTTCATTTGCTCACCCTCAATGAACCGCAGATACTCAGCATTCATACCCCTTTTCCCTAGAATCTGTGATGGGCTGGTAACTTGGTTTAGCCAACTGAATGTGCCAGATTCTACAGTGTGTCAGTTCTGGGCTGAAGCCTTAGGAAGGCGAAGCAGCTTCTTTGATCCTCTAGTACAAAGTTAGCTATTCTGTTGGAGCTTCCAAATAGAAAGACCAGGTGGAGAGACCATATTGAGAAAGAGATGCTTCAAACTACTTGGAATAAGAGGGAAATCCAGCTGTCTCACTGTCCCAGATGAACGGTGGTTGCAGAAGACTTGCCAGCTAAACATAGCTACTCTCATAACCACCAGCAAGAAGTGGAAAAGAACCACCTACTGAGCCTAGCATAGATGGATGATTTCTGAAGAGTAAGATCATTGTTTCATTAAGCCACTAATTTTGATGTTGGTTTGTTATAGAGGAATCATTAACTGAAATAGAAATAGCTAACAAGGGGCACCTGGGTGGCTCAGTGGGCTAAAGCTTCTGCCTTTGGCTCAGGTCGTGATCTCTCAGAGTCCTGGGATTGAGCCCGGAGTCGGTCTTTCTGCTCGGCGGGGAGCCTGCTTTCCTTTCTCTCTCTCTCTGCCTCCCTCTCTGCCTATTTGTGATCTCTGTCTGTCAAATGAATAAATAAAATCTTAAAGAAAGAAAGAAAGAAAGAAAGAAAGAAAGAAAGAAAGAAAGAAAGAGCTAACAAAATTGAACCACTGTTGCAACAAAACACACGGCCTTGACTTTGGGATCCGGCATTTAGCAATAGAGGGCACTTAAGATGAGACTGTTGGTGAAGGCGAAAAGAGCAGTGATGAGTTGCTATAAAAGGCTAGAGGAAAGATGATGGAGTTATATACTGGCACTAAATTAATGATATTATCTTCTAGGGTAACATGGACACCAGGATATTTAATAAATTTGTGGATCTGGCTAATCAGATTTCCAGGCAGATTGTGAAAGTAGCAAATAGTTTCTTTTAGCTCCCTTTGATTAAGAATGCAAGGGGAGATGAGATTAAGACGGAAACGTGGAGTTTTCAGGGTAAAGAAAACATACACATTTCACATGTTCTTTTCTTTTTCCTCTGACTCGAGGGTATTTAAATAATTTTGCAGTAACTGTAGTTATTGTTTTCTTATCCTTAACAAAGAAAGCTATGCAGAGGTGACTAATGAAATTCAGGTAATGTGTGTGAATGGCCCTTAACCTCTTGATCAACAAATTATATGCTTTCAGAATTCACATTCACATTGTTTAACTCTGCACAGAGATGTGTGCACACAGTCCTTATCTCAGCTCTGAATGTCAAGCATAAATTCACTGAATGATTAAACTTCAAATTATTTGACTCCATTCTTGTCACCCAGGCAAGGAAACTAAACTGCTTGGTTTTCTTAATGTCATCTCCATTATTTTCTCTTAATTATAAGCAATGCTGCTGTAACAAACATTTTTCTATTTAAATTATTAAGCATAACACTGCTTCATTCTATTTATTTTCCACCATAATTTCTCTTCTTTTGAAATTCTGTATCTGGTGGGACATCATTGTGATATAGTCCTTTTGTTCTTTAGGCACAGTTTTCTTTATTTCTTTGAGCATATTTAAAATCACTATATTAATGTCTTAGTCTAGCAAGTCCAACATCTGCACCCCCCTCAGGGGTAGTTTCTATGCACTTTGTTTTTCTCTGCATAAACGCATATTGTTCTTTGGATACGTCATAACTTTGTGCCAAAACCATACATCTTTGATAATACAACGTGGCAGCTCTGGAAATGAGATTTTCCTTACTTAGAGTTTGTTGGTGGTGCTGCTGTGGCTTTTTGTTTTCTTTGTTTACTGACTTTCCTGGAGTTTCTGCATTTCCTAAAGTGTGCAGCCACTGAAGTCGGGGTTCAGTTAGCTTACTGGTCAGATGATTGGTCAGATTTTTCCTTAAATGCCCAAAACAATATGTCTCCTGCCCTTTGCTGAGCCCTCTGTGTGTGTTGGGGCATGCCTGCAGCATTTGGGGCTGTTTGCAAATCTTCCTTAAGCCTTCACATCCTGCTTGCGCAGGACTTTAAGTCAGCCAGGTGTGGGACCTTGGTACTCTCTCAAGTCTTTCTTGATCATGTGCACAGCTCTGCATATGTGTTCCTTTTGCTCAGCCTTCTAAATTCTCATGTGTTAGAGTTTTTCAGAATCCCTGATGCACATTTAATTTTCCAGCTGTTTTTGGCCAGGATCTTGTTTTAACCAACTGGTATCACATCACAGCTTCAAGATGGAAATACTTGCCACTGATTTTTTTTTAAGATCTTATTTTTAAGTACTCTCTTAAAAAGAGGCTCACACTCACAACCCTGAGATCAAGAGTTTCACACTCCACCAACGGAGCCAGCCAGGCACCTGCCTCTGATTATTTTTGACAAATACTCTGAAGATAAGACTTTTCCCGTGGAATTCCAGACAAATTAAAAAATGGAAACATCTCGGGCGTGGGTTTTTCCAGAGGCCTGTGAGACAGATTCAAGAAGTGATAATACTCTGGGGTGGGAGTTTCTGAAGGATTTCAATATGAGTCTGCCTCTTCCAAGGCGTGCAGTGAAAGGCTGCTGGTTTTCAAGGGTGCCAAGAGATACACACATGGAGATGGGAGTAGGCTTCGTTGCAGTGCCACAGACTCTGCTGCTCCGAGTACAGCACTTTTCTAAGGGAAACAGTCCTCAGATTGTCGAAAGCCTTTGTTTAATCTCTGGAGTCCTGAAAATACTGATATTGAACAATTTTTGCCAACATTTCTGTTATTTTTCTGGAGAAGTAGATTTATGGTGCTCCTCACTGTAGAAGTCCAGCCAACACTACTCCGTGTTTAGAATAGTTTTCTAGAAGGATATAATTTGATATAAGTATCTTTACATAGCTTGCTTAATTTATTTCCAAAATTTCCAACAATATTTCTATCAGAAGAGAATGAAAGTTATCATCTTGCACTGTACAGACAGATTGGTGTAATATTCCTAATATTTGTCAATATGACAGACCATAAATGCAACTGATTGTTGGTGTTTTGCATTTCTTTTTAATTGATGTAACAGACACATGTGCACATGCACACACACACATGTAAAAACTGATCTTGCTTAGTTAATGTAGAAATTTATGTTAGTCATGTCTATGATGGGTTTCTAAGAATATTTTTAGAAAGACTTGGCGAGTCAGAAAGTGTGCTCTGCCTCCAAGAATGATGTGAAACCAAAAGTACCATCCCTGCAAGACTATCTCTGTGAGTCACAGAAAATCAGCCTGACCAAGTAATTTAGTCTCAAATTTTGTTGCCTCCATATATATCCACACTTAGAGGGACTTTTTTTTTGTTGTTTTGTTTTGTTTTGTTTTTTGTGGTAGTGTCTTGCATGTTTCTGTCTCTTACTCTCTTACTTTCAAGTTTTTCATTGGTTGTCATGATTTTCCTGGGACAAAGAAGGTTTGACAAGGTCTAATAGATGAATTTCTAACAGGGATGTGAATGGGAATTTGGATAGAGGTAGGCAATTTGAGGGGAAAATGGTGAAAGATGTAATAAAAATGTCAACAAATTGTTTTTCACATGTAGTAAAATTTTCTGTTAATTCTAAAACATCAAAAGTTTTCTGGAAGCCATATATTTAATCATTTTTCCCATATGGATAAACCATAAATAAATACGTAGCATTTTCAATTATTTTCTGGAACTATTATTAATTTCCTGTGTAGTTCTGAGAGAGCCTATTGGTTCTTTCATAACAGTTGTTTCAATTGTAAAATTAGAACTGAATAACTTGACTGATGGTTTATCATATGAATAAATAAGGGTGATTGGAAAGTTTGCAAATATTGCCCACATAAAAACTAGAGTTTCTGCCCCAGGTTGAAAAGTAAGCTCTTTATAACCATTAACCGATGTGTGTTTTGGGGATGGGAGTAATATGTACTTTTAACACTTGTGTATAGGTGAAAACCCTGGGTATGACATCATTTTGAGTTCCACTTTTTAAAAATATGAACATTCTACCTCCTCAAGTTCTTTTGAGCAAACTTTCTTAAATCCATTTTTTTGCTTCTTTTGAAGAGATTTGGTAGCAATGCATAAAGTAACTTGCTTTTGTCAACATACTGTAATTAGTCACTTAATTTTAGAGCTGAATGTTAATGAGTCATTTCATGTTCTTAATTAAAAATGTTTCAGAATGGCATTGAGCTATAGAACAAATGGACAAATTAAGTCTATTCTGCATGATCATTTACCCTTTCAAATACATAATGTATTTTTAAATGTTGAAATTAAGCACCAAGATTAATGCTATAATAATAGAGAAATAAACCTACTACTCAAGTGCTTTTTTTTTTTTTTTTCATGACAACAATCACTTTAAGGTCATACTTCTCCATTAATAACCTTTTAAAAAATTCTGGATGGGGCACCTAGGTGGCTCAGTGCTTTAAAGCCTCTGCCTTCAGCTCAGGTCATGATTCCAGGGTCCTGGGATGGAGCCCTGCATCAGGCTCTCTGCTCAGCAGGGAACCTGCTTCCTGTCCTCTCTCTCTGCCTGCCTCTCTGACTACTTGTGATCTCTGTCAAATAAATAAATAAAATCTTTAAAAAAATTCTGGATAAATAATCTCAGTTATCGTTCCCTTTTCATCTCTTGTCTGATCTTTTAAATCACCTGGCTATTCAATGCTTCTCATTCTTACCCTACCCAACCTTATGTCACTAATCTACTTACTTATTTGTCACCATTTATTATTGTTTACCATTCAGTTTACCCTATTTAGTATTTCAAATCCATTGTATCTCCTTTACCAATGCAGTTTAGTTTTCTACTTATTATTTTTTGCTTCCTTTAAATTAAACTATTACTTTTTAAAACTCTATGTAAAATATTAAATTAAACTATTACTTTTAAAAACTCTATGTAAAATATAACAATTTTAATGATTTTTATTGGGGAAAATTTTCAAAAGATGAGCAGTAATAGGATCTGAGATTCAGGATCAATGTCAGAAGAAACTATAGTATTACTTCTCAAACTTTAGGATCATTTTCTGGTACTTCTAAGGTTTTTCTCAAAATGTCGGGAAAGCACATTTATTTTGTTATTAATGTTGCAGTTGTTTTACTGGAAGCTAAAGGTGTAATAGGAAACCTAGTGTTTTCAATTATATTTCTGCACCTATACAGTATCTGTTCTGTAATTGTTGTATGTCTATGATAAGAGACACAACACACTGGCAAATGCATTTGTCTGAGTATTGTGCGTGTGTATTGGTAGGGGGAGTGCAGTTGCAAGGGATAACTGAATGTATATGGGTATGGTATTCTAGAGTTTTGTATGGGGTGGGGCCCAACGTGGAGCCCAGCACGGGTCTTGAATTCAACCCTGAGATCAAGTCCTGAGCTGATTTCAAGAGTCGGATGCTTAACTGACTGGACTACCCAGGTGTTCCTAGAGTTGTGTGTGTGTGTGTTTAATGCCATAGTTCTATTATGAGGTTTTTAATGGGTTGGGAGTTAGTCTGCAAGTGTGTATGCTAAAGTTATAAACATGAGTATTGGAGTGAATATCTTGTTTTTCATTTTGTATAAGTTTGTGTTTGTAATGTAGATTTGTTCCTTTTTACTTCTCTGATAAACTATGTCCCAGTTCAGTTTCTTCTTCCTTGGAGCCATTTCTCATTCCTTTTCTCTTCTCTGTATGACTATTCTCACTGTTTTTTAGTTCCAGTTCTCATACTTCTCACCTGCCTCATTATTACAGAAGCCCCTTGAAAAAGGACTGTTTATTGCTTCTGTGAGCATGTCTCACTCCTTCCTTCGTAGATAGTAACCCTGACACCTCACAGCTGTTTTGCCCACCTCCTAATCTCTTTAACAGCTTGAAGTGGAAAGTGTTACTAAGATCTTTTAACAAGAATATCTCCTTTCACAGACCTGTACCCCTGGGGCTAAAAATACATTATATATTTATAAAAAAATTAAAAAAAATTTAAAAAAGAATACCTCCTAATAGTTGAAAAAGTCACCATGGCAAGATCCAATAGAAAAGACCCAGACCAAATAACTCTTGAAAATACTGAGGAAGTAGATTCCACAACCTGCCTCACTTGCATGCTTTGCAATCCGATCTGAATTCCTGATGTAGCCTCTCAACTGAATATATCCTAGCAGGAAATCTGCACTGTGCTCCTGTGATGTCAAGGAATTTCTGCTGTATTTCCTTTTCCTTTTATTTTAGACAGTCTCAACATTTTTATCATGAAATTCCAGCACACATTACTATATATTCAATAAAGGAACTGTGGAAGTGGGAGAAAAGAAATGAGGCAGCTGAGATTTGCTGTATAATTAATATACTCTCTCTGTTGTCCTATCTCTGATTCTATAGTATCTTAAAATATATGCCTCATGAGTCTTCTTTCACTTACCATTTTAAGAAATATTTCTTGACACTACTCTTTCCTCTCCATCCTCAACATTACTGACGTAGTTCAAATATTCATTACTTTTAACATATACTATTGTAGAAAGCTTATAAGCTGTTCTATGTCTCTACAGTAGATTCTTAATTCTTCTGCCATATTGGCCTTTCTAAAAACAGATTTGATCATAAAATTCCCCAGTTTAAAAGGCATGCTAATTCTCTACAACCTATGCTGACATATATATGATGCAGAGTATATGTTAGTAAACAAGCATTATTTAGCACCCATTATTTAGAACATCAGAGAATAAGATAAACCCGGGTCCTTCTTTCAAAGAACTTACATTCTATTGGGCAATAGAGAGTGGTGCAAAAAAAAAAAAAAACAAAAACAAAAACAAAAATAAAAAAATAAATAAAACATAAATATGGTAATTTCACTTAAAAATAAGGAGGGTAATTTGACAGAGTGCAGGTAAGAATGGTCCTTAAGACAGTGTAGTCATGGGACGCCTGGGTGGCTCAGTTGGTTAAGCAGCTGCCTTCGGCTCAGATCATGATCCCAGCGTCCTGGGATCGAGTCCCACATCGGGCTCCTTGCTCATTAGGGAGCCTGCTTCTCCCTCTGCCTCTGCCTGCCATTCTGTCTGCCTGTGCTTGCTCTCTCTCCCTCCCTCTCTCTGACAAATAAATAAATAAAATCTTAAAAAAAAATAAAAAGACAGTGTAGTCATGAGTGAATGAAGCTGAATGAAAAAAATCAACAAGCCAATAATGTAGGAACAGAGCTTCAGAGGCAAAGACAACAGCAACAACAGCTTTGACACATGAACACGTTTTCTGAATGGAGGGGGATGAATGGAAATCTGTATGACTGAAAGTTAGTGACCTGGGAATAACATGTTACAGAATGAGTTCAGAATGTTAGAATCCTGAGCATGTGGGAATCTATAAGCTGGTTATTGTTTGAATTTTCATGCTAACTGCAATGAGAAAGAATTGGAGAGTTTAAGTAGAGAAGTGATGTGAGCTGATTTGATTTAAGGAAATCATGTTGCTGCTCTGAGGAGAACAACTGAGAGGGGTTTCCTATGGAGTCAGGGAGACCAGTCCAGGAGCTCAGGTCAGAAGTGCCAATTTCTTGGGCTAGGGCACCACTGAGGAAATGGACCCAAGTAAACAGATCTGGAATATACTTTGTAGTTAGATCTGAGGGAATGCTGATGGTTCATAGACTTATTTGCTGCAATAGGCATGACAAGAGCCACAGTTGATTCGGAGGAGGAGGAGTCAAAGTTCTGTTTTGGAGATGTTGGATTTGGCCTATTTTTTAAGGGTCAAGTAGCCAATGTAATTCTGGAACAAGGGAATATAACAGTACTATAAATATTATTTGAGAACTTACTAACAAAAAAGTAATATTTAATACCTGATTTGCCCTTATGATGATACCTCAGAGTAGTTACCACTATCTGGCATTGTATTGCATATTCTCTTTTTTTTCTGTGTATCCTCCTTACAATGTAGATTCCATAAAGCCAGGGGCTGTTTTTTGTTACACTTGTCTACTTAGCCCTCAGACTGCATATAACATACAGTAGTCAATCAGTAAATATTCACTGAGTGAGTGAAATAAATGAATAATTATTTCTTTCTCCCCATTTGTCTAGGCTGTTCTTGATGGAAGAAACACCCATGACAAATAATCTGTAATAGATATTTAAGAGATGTCTGTGCAATCTAATTTAAAAAGCCGTTGGTGTAAGTGACTGAGGTTTGTCTTTTTTATGGCACAATGATCTTTGAGTTCATCCATGTTGGTTTAGCATCACTGTTTAGTGCTAAACATAAACCATTACTTAGGCGCCACTAGTGCCACATGCATTTTTATTATCACTATAGTTTTCACTTTCTTTCTCACTACTTTTCACTTTTTTGCTCACTAAAAATCATTTTCCTTTGGAAAAAAAAAATATTACCAGTAACAGCCTTATGCAGAACTATATGTGTTCAAGGGGACATTTTCCAACTTTCAAGAGCTATGTAATAGAAATACGTTGTTTGATAACTCTAGGCTCTGAATATCACAGAACTATTTTTAAAAAGAAATAAACTCTAGACAAAATTATAACTCTAGGCTCTGAATATCACAGAATTATTTTTAAAAAGAAATAAACTCTAGACGAAATTTAATTCATTCTCTTTATATTACAGAAATGAAAACAAAGGGCTAGAAATAAAAAAAGAGACATTGCTATTTTGTGTGATAAATATGACTAAATTTTATGGATAGTTAAATTTTAGGCCCTCTTTTTAAATTTTTATTTGTACTATTTTTAATTCTTATCATAGTTTTATGCTATAAATGCCCACTATAAATGCCCACTCTCTCATAATTATTCTCCTGATGAGGAAATTGAAACTAAGTAATATTTCTGAGACCAGCCTATTTATAAGAGAAAAAATGAGATTCTAAACCAGTGTCAAAAGAGATAAGGAAAGAATTATTGGATAAATTATTGTCATAAATCCATTTCACATACATCTTTAGGTTGAACTATAACATTACCAATTTACATTTATCAACAATTATTTTTGACATGGTATTAGTTATCATATGTTATAATTTTGTTACTTATAAGGAAAAGACAAGATTTCTTCTTTGGACTATGAAAGAGGAAATGGTGCTATACTTGGTAGGCTGTCATAAACAAGTATACAATGGAACAAAATATAGGAGGTGAGTGTTTCTATGCATTGACTGCAAGACCAATTCCTACCATGATCTTGAGAGAAGGGAAAGATAAAAGATGAAGCCTACACATGCTCCAACTCTCTGCTGGGGGGCATATTCTTACAGCGCAGAGGAAAAGTGCTGGCCAAAGAAGATCAAAAGTCTGTCTGAACTCAAGAGAATGAATTCCAAGTGGCAGAAGAACCTGGATTTTCAGAGCAGAGTACTGGGAGCAGGGAGCTGTGCTAAGGGCACATACCAGATACCTGCCTGGGGAATCCCTGAGAGTTGTTGGTGGAGTTTGGGCTATTCCAGCATATGGAGAGATTTGGTGAGGCCCAGCAGATATCTCCTCCTGCAGAGGTAAGAACTGAATGGAGATATCAGAGGTGGAGCAAAGCTGGAAGTTGGAGTTCTAGACCAAACAAGTGACAAGACCCCAAGATCTTGAGCATTCAATACCTTAGAGTGGCCTTACTAGACTACAGGTCATACTAGAAGATGAAGTTAGGGATCTTCTCTACCAAATAATAGAAAGCTAAGTCTGACAATAGCAAAAACTCCCACACAGACTCAAACATATAATTTAAAAACTACTAAAAACTACTACACATGAAAAGAAGATATTTCAAATAATATAATAATTTACAACTTGATAAAATTTATGGAATATATAAGGTACTTAAAGGGAAATTTATATTTTTAAATGTGTGTATTAGAAAGAATAAAATTATAAAATCAATGATCTGATTGCTTTCTTAAGAATATAGAAAAAAGAACAAATTAATGCCTCAAAAAATGGAAGAATAATAATGACAAAAACAGGGGTGCCTGGGTGGCTCAGTGGGTTAAGCCGCTGCCTTCGGCTCAGGTCATGATCCCAGAGTCCTGGGATCGAGTCCCGCATCGGGCTCGCTGCTCAGCAGGAAGCCTGCTTCCCTTCCTCTCTCTCTGCCTGCCTCTCTGCCTACTTGTGATCTCTCTCTGTCAAATAAATAAATAAAATCTTTAAAAAAAATAATGACAAAAACATAAATTGATGTAATAGTAAAAAAGACGCAATAAAGAAAATTAATAAAGTCAAATGATCACTATTAGGAAAGAAAGAAGCAAAATCACTACAAATACTATTTAATTAAAAGAATAATAATGAAATATTATGAAGACCTTTCATGGTAGTACATTTGACAACTTATAGGGAATGCAAAAATTCTTTGAAAACCACAGTATACAAGGAAGAGAAAAGCTGGTGGAGGAGTAGGGGGACCCTATTTTATCCAGTTCCCTGAATTGAGCTGGATATCAACCAGACCATTCTAGACAACCATGAAATCAGCCTGAGATGTAAGAAGATATATCTGGATCTCTGCAAACAGAAAATCTCTGGTGGTTCGCCTCAAGGTAGGATGCAGGGAGCCATGATTCTGTACGCAGATCCCAGAAGATAAATGGAAGGAGGAAGGAGCTGCCATAAGTACTAGAGCTGGGAAGGTGAAATAACACAGGAGTGCAAAAGCCTCCCACACTGGGGATGGAGCACAGACTCAAAGACCGGGTAGCAGTGTGAAAAAAACTTTAGGGCAGTCCCCCCAGACCAAAACCTGGAGCTTTGGAGGTGCCTGGGCAAACTAGGGGCAGCTTGCAGATTTAGAAGCACAAAGAGCAAAGATATGGCCAGTCCTGGAAATGAGGACTGGGAGTGCTACTGTGGAGCACACAACCCAGGATGCTGTGTTTTTTAGCTGCACAGACAGAAATGGAGACAGTGTGGTGTGGAGAGCTCAGTGAAGATCAGACTGCTAACTCTCTGTTCTGAGACAGAGGTTTGGATATGGTCACTTTTGCTCTGACTCTCAGAAGAGATACAGAAAGCTGTCAAAAGACACACACACAAAAAAACGGTTTTCACTGAGTCCATCCCCCAAAAAAGGTTGCTTGAGTAACAGGGTGGTTGGACCCTCCCCCAGAATACAGGCTGGAAGAAGAGACCAGCAATCCTAAGATGCCTATAAAACAGGTACATCTTGCTTGGGATTTGGTCAATAATTTGGACTCTGTGCATTCCCTTAACCACCCCTCAATAGAATGACTAAGAGGAGAGGGGAACCTGGGTGGCTCAGTGGGTTAAAGCCTTTGCCTTTGGCTTGGGTTGTGATCCCAGGGTTCTGGGATCAAGCCCAGCATCAGGCTCTCTGCTCAGCAGGAGGCCTCCTTCCTCCCCCCCCACCCCACCCCCGCCTGCCTCTCTGCCTACTTGTGATCTCTGCCTGTCAAATAAATAAATAAAATCTTTAAAAAAAAAAAAAAGGAGGAGAAGCCACTAAAAAGGAAAGATTCAGAGACTGTGACCTCTGCCACAGAGCTAATGGATATGAATGTAACCAAGATGTCAGAAAATGACTTCAAAGTAACAGTTATCAAGGTGATATCTAGGCTTAAGAAAAATATTAACAACAATTTAGAATTTCTATGGTCAGAAATGAGATATGATCAGGCCAAACTTAAAAATGCTATGAGGTGCCTGGGTGGATCCATTGGTTAAATATCTGCCTTCAGCTCATGCTTCCTGCTCAGTGGGGAGTCTGTTTCTCCCTCTGGGGTGCCTGGGTGGCTCAGTCATTAAGCATCTGCCTTCTGCTCAGGTCAAGATTCCAGGGTCCTGGGTTCGAGTCCCACATTGGGTTCCCTGCTCAGCGGGAAGCCTGCTTCTCCCTCTCCTACTCCCCCTGCTGGTGTTCCCTCTCTCACTGTGTCTCTTTCTGTCAAATAAATAAATAAAATCTTTAAAAAAATACTATGAATGAAATGTTGTCTAAACTGGATACTCTGACAGGGTAAATGAGGCAGAAGAAGGAATTAGTGAGACAGAGGATAAGATAATAGAAAAGAAGGAAATGAAGGGGGCATGGGGAAAACATATTAAAACCCAAGGAATCAAGCTGAAAGAGATTAATGACTCAATGAAACATTCCAATATCAGAACTATTTGGGATCACTGAGTGGGGTGGAGAGAAAGAGAGGTCTAGAAGACACATTTGAGCAAATCATAGCTGGGGAATTCCCTAATTTGGGGAAGGAAACAAGGATTCGTATCCAAGATGCAGAGAGGACCCCTCCCAAGATCAATGAGAACAGACTCACACCATGACATATAATAGTACAATTTGCAATTCTTAGCTCCAAGGAAACAATCTTGAAAGCAGTGAGAAGGAAGAGAATTCTTACATACAGAGGGAGGAATATCAGAATAAAGTCAGACCTATCCACAGAGACCTAGCAAGCCAGAAAGGACTGGCAAGACATATTCAGGGTACTAAATGAGAATATGCAGCCAAGGATACTTTATCCAGCAAGGTTGTCGTTCAGAATGGATGGAGAGACGAGCTGCCAAGACTGGCAGAAACTGAAAGAATATGTGACCATCAAGCCGGCCCTCCAAAAAATATTAAAGGGAGGTTCTATAAAAGGAGAAAGAATCCAAGAGTGATATAGAGCAGACATGTACAGAGACAATTTGTGGAACAAGGACTTCACAGGCAACATGATAACAATAAAAACATATCTTTCAATAATCACTCTCAATGTGAATGACCTAAATGCTTCCACGAAATTGCACAGGGTTGTAGATTGGATAAAAAGACATGACCCAGGGGCCCCTGGGTGGCTCAGTGGGTTAAAGCCTCTGCCTTTGGCTCAGGTCATGATCCTAGGGTTCTGGGATCGAGCCCCGCATCGGGCTCTCTGCTCGGCAGGGAGCCTGCTTCCTCCTCTCTCTCTGCCTGCCTCTCTGCCTACTCGTGATCTCTGTCTGTCAAATAAATAAATAAAATATTTTTTAAAAAGACATGACCCATCCATATGTTGTCTACAAGAGATTCATTTTGAACCTAAAGATACATCCAGACTGAAAGTGAAGGGATGGAGAAGTATCTTTCATGCCAATGGACCTCAAAAGAAAGCTGGGGTAACAATTCTCATATCAGACAAATGAGATTTTAAGCTAAAGACTGTGGTTAGAGATACAGAAGGACACTATATCATTCTTAAAGGGTCTATTCAACAAGAAGATCTAATAATTATAAATATCTATGATCCCCCAACATGGGAGCAGCCAACTACATAAGCCAACTGTTAACCAAAATAAAAAGACATATTGATAATCATACTCTAATAGTACGAGTCCTCAACACTCTACTCTCAGCAATAGACAGATCATCTGAGCAGGAAATCAACAAAGAAACAAGAGCTTTGAATGACACATGAGACCAGATGAACCTCATAGATATATATACAAAATATTCCACCCTAAAACAACAGAATATTCATTCTTCTTGAACACACATGAAACTTTCTCCAGGATAAACCACATACTAGGTCATAAATCAGGTCTCAACTAATACCAAAAGATTGAGATTATTCTCTGCATAGTCTCAGACCATAATGTTTTGAAACTGGAACTCAATCACAAGAAAAAAATTGGAATTCAAACACTTGAAAGTTAAAGATCATCTTGCTTAAGAATGTTTGGATCAACCAGGAAATCAAAGAAGGATTTAAACAATTCATGGAAACCAATGAGAATGAAAATACATCAGTCCAAATCCTATGGGATACAGCAAAGACTGTCTTAAGGGGAAAATACATAGCCATCCAAACCTCACTCAAAAACAAAACAAAACAAAACAAAAACAAGAATGAAAGAAAAAGAAAATCCTGAAAACACAAATTAACTTTACACCTTAAAGAACTGGAAAGTTCTTTAAGAACTGGAAAAAGAACACCAAATACTGGAAAAAGAACTTAAAGAACTGGAAAAAGAACTGGAAAAAGAACACCAAATAAAGCCTAAGGCATGCACGAGAAGAGAAATAATTAAGATTAGAGCAGAGATCAATGAATTCGAAACCAGAAATACAGTAGAGCAGGTTAACGAAACTAGAAGCTGGTTCTTTCAAAGAATTAATAAGATCAATAAACCACTGGCCAAACTAATCCAAAAGAAAAGAGAAAGGACCCAAATTAATAAAGTTATGGATGAAAGGGGTGAGATCAAGACTAATACCAAGGAAATAGAAACAATTATTAGAAATTATTATCAACAGTTATATGCCAATAGGTTAAGCAACCTGAAAGAGATGGATGCCCTCCTGGAAACCTATAAACTACCAAGATTGAAACAGGAAGAAATTGATAACCTGAATATACCAATAACCGGTAATGAGATTGAAGGAGTAATCAAAAACTTCTGAATAAACAAGAGCCCACAGCCTAATGGATTCCTTGGGGAATTCTACCAAACATTCAAAAAGAAGTAATACCTATTCTCCTGAAGCTGTTCCAAAAAATTCAAACAGAACGAAGTCTTCAAAACTCATTCTATGAGGCCACTGTTACCTTGATTCCCAATCCAGACAAAGACCCCATCAAAAAGAATTACAGACCAATATCCCTGATGAATGTGGATGCCAAAATTCTCAACAAGATCCTAGCTAATAAGATCCAGCAGTACATTGAAAGAATTATCCATTACGACCAGGTGGGATTTATCCCTGGGATGTAAGGGTGGTTCAGCATTTTCAAATCAATCAATGTGATAGAACACATTAATAAGAGAAGAGGCAAGAACCACATGATCCTCTGAATTGATGGAGAAAAAGCATTTGACAAAATACAGCATCCTTTCCTGATTAAAACTCTTTGAGTGTAGGGATAGAGGGAACATTCCTCATTTCATAAAAACTATCTATGAAAAACCCACAGACAATATCATTCTTAATGGGGAAAAGCTGAGAGCCTTTCCCTTAAGATCAGGAACACGACAAGGATGCTTACTTACTCTCACCACTATTGTTCAACATAGTACTGGAAGTGCTAGCAACAGCAATCAGACAACAAGAAGAAATGAAAGGTATTCAAACAGTCAAAGAAGTCAAACTTTCGGGGCGCCTGGGTGGCTCCGTGGGTTAAAGCCTCTGCCTTCGGCTTGGGTCATGATCCCAGGGACCTGGGATCGAGCCCCGTATTGGGCTTTCTGCTCAGCAGGGAGCCTGCTTCCTCCTCTCTCTCTGCCTGCCTCTCTGCCTGCTTGTGATCTCTATCTGTCAAATAAATAAATAAAATCTTAAAAAAAAAAAAAAGTCAAACTCTCTGTCTTCACAGTTGACATGATACTTTATGCTGGAAAACCCAGAAGAACACCCCCAAATTACTAGAACTCATACAGGAATTCAGTAATGTAACAGGATATAAAATCAAAGCACAGAAATCAGTTGCTTTCCTATACACTAAAAATGTAACTGTAGAAAGAGAAATTAGGTAATCAATTTCATTTACAATAAACCTAAGCAAAGAGGTAAAGGATCTATACTCTAGAAACTACAGAACACTTATCAGAGAAATTGAAGAAGACACAAAAAGATGGAAATACTTCCCATGCTATGGATCAGAAGAATAAACATTGTTAAAATGTCTGTGCTATCCAGAGTAATTTGTACTTTGAAAGCCATCCCAGTCAAAATACCAGTGGAATTTTTCAAAGTGATGGAACAAGCAATTCTAAAGTTTGCATGGAACCAGAAAAAACCCTGAATCACCAAGGAAATGTTGAAAAAGAAAAACAAACCTGGGGGCATCCCATTGCCTGATTTCAAGCTATGTTACAAAACTGTGATCACCAAGACAGCATGATACTGGCACAAAAACAGACAAGAGAGATCAATGGAACAGAATAGAGAGCCCAGCAATGGACCCTCAACTCTATGGTCAACTAATCTTTGACAAAGCAGGAAAAAATATCCAACGATGGTATCTTCAATAAATGGTACTGGGAGGGGCACCTGGGTGGCTCACTGGGTTAAGCCTCTGCCTTTGGCTCAGGTCATGGTCTCAGGGTCCTGGGATTGAGCCCAGCATTGGGCTCTCTGCTCAGTGGGGAGCCTGCTTCCCCCTTTCTCTCTGCCTGCCTCTCTGCCTACTTGTGATCTCTCTCTCTCTCTCTCTCTCTGTCAAATAAATAAATAAAATCTTTCAAAAAAAATAAATGGTGCTGGGAAATTTGGACAGCTATATAAAGAAGAATGAAACTTGACCATTCTCTTACACCATACACAAAGATAAACTTGAAATGGATAAAAGACCATCATGTGAGACAGGAATCCATCAAAATCCTAGAGGAGAACATAGGCAATAACCTTTTTGACATCAGCCACAGAAACTTCTTTCAAAACACATCTCCAAAGGCAAGGGAAACCAAAGTTTCTTTTTCATTCTTTTTTTTTTTTTATCTTTCATCAAGATCAAAAGCTTGTGCACAGCAAAGTAAATAGTCAACAAAACAAAGAGACAACCCACGGAATGGCAGAAGATATTTGCAAATGATACTACATTAAAGGGCTGGTATCCAAGATCTATAAAGAGCTTCTCAAACTTAATTTCCAAAAGATATTAAGATAAATAAGATAAAGAGCTTCTCAAACTTAATATCCAAAAAACAAATAATCAAGTCAAGAAATGGGCAGAAGACATAAACAGAAACTTCTCCAAAGAACACATACAAATGGGTAATAGACACATGAAAAAATGTTCAATTGAGATACCACCTTACACCCGTTAGAATGGCAGAAATTGACAAGACAAGAAACAACAAATGTTGGAAAGGTTGTGGGGGAAGGGGAACACTCTTACACTGTTGGTGGGAGTGCAAGTTGATACAGGCAACTTGAAAACAGTGTGGAGGTTCCTCAAAAAGTTAACAATACAGCACCATATGATCCAGCAACTGCACTACTAGTATTTACCCTGAAGATACAGGTGTAGTGAAAAGAAGGGCCATATGCACTCCAGTGTGCATAGCAGCAGTGTCCACAACAGCCAAACTGTTGAAGGAGCAAGATGCCCTTCAACAGGCGAATGGATAAAGAAGATGTGGTCTGTTTATACAATGGAATATTACTCAGCCATCAGAAAGGATGAATGCCCAACATTTGCATCAACATGGATGGAACTGGAAGAGATTACTCTAAGTGAAATAAGTCAAACAGAGAAAGAAAATTATCATATAGTTTCACCTATTTAGGGAGCATAAGGAGTAGCATGGAGGACATTAGGAGAAGGAAAGGAAAAATGAAGGGGTATACAAACCATCAGAGACTATGGACTCTGGGAATCAAGCTGAGGCTTTTAGAGGAGAGGGGGTTTGGGGGATGGGTGAGCCCAGTGATGGGTATTAAAGAGGGCACAAATTGCATGGAGCACTGGGTGTTATACACAAACAAAGAATCATGGAACACTCCATCAAAAACTAATGATATACTGTATGGTGACTAATAACATAATTTAAAAATTTTTAAATTTTAATAATTTAAGAAATTTTAATAATTAAATTTTAATTTAATTTAAAATTATTTATTAAATATTTTATTTTAGGGGCGCCTGGGTGGCTCAGTGGGTTAAATCCTTTGCCTTCGGCTCAGGTCATGATTGAGCCCTGCATCGGGCTCTCTGCTCAGCAGGGAGCCTGCTTCCCTTCCTCTCTCTGCCTTCCTGCCTCTCTGCCTACTTGTGATCTCTGTCTGTCAAATAAATAAATAAAATCTTCTAAAAAATTTATTTTATTTATATTATATATTATTTATATATATTTTATTATATATTTATATTTTATTTTATATAATATATATTATTTTTATATTTAAATTATTTAATTTAAAAATTAAAAATAATTTAATTTAAATAAAAATAATTAAATTTTAATAATTTAAAAATTATTAAAAAAAGAAAGCCTCAATATAATAAAAAGGACACAAGAAGAAATAAAATTGTGAATAGTTCTTTTCTATTAATTTTTGGATTAATAATAAATACTCTTACTCAAAATAAACCTTGTTACCCAGATGGTTTGATGGGAAATTTTATCAAAAATTAAAGGAAGAGGAGACAAGATGGCGGGGAAGTAGGAGGAGGCACTGTTTCAACCTGTACCCTAAAGTGAGCTGATTACCTACCAAAGAACTCTGATCACCCATGAAATCAGCCTGAGATGAGAATTATACATTTCTGGATCTCTATGGGGGCAGAAGATGCCAGTGGGCAGGTAAAGTGGAGTGGGAACATCGGACTGATATCAGAAGATAAACAAAAGAGGGAGGGAGCCACCAGAGGTGACCGGTTGGAAAGTAGTACCCCTAATACGAGCGAGAGTGCTCTTCGTCTGGGGACCAGCATTAACTTGGAGTCTGCTTGAAAGCACTCCAAAAGAGCAAAGGATCTTGGGGGAAAATTGTGGGAATCGGGGCGGTTAGAGACAGGGGCTTAAGTCCCCAAACCTAGGACAGCCGCCCCTGGCACTGAGCCAGAGAGAGTGTGGCGGAGAAACCACGTCTTGGTCCCTGAGCCACCAGCATGCCTGAAAGCATGTGGAGACCGGCTCCCATGAGGGGCTGTGAGCCTCGCCTTGCAGGCAGAAACATAGCCTTTTTGCACTCTCCACGCAAGCGCCGAGCCATGCTATCAGAGCCTGAGACTCGCTTGCCCCACACCCTCCCCTGAGAGAGGTGTGCGAAGGCACCAGCACGGTGCTTTCGGACCAGAAAGACCAGGCACTCCCAGCCCGGGCCAGCGGGAAAATCTCAGTGTGTGGTCGCTGCTTGGAACCTCTCTGGCAGTCCGGAGCTGCCCAGACAGCCGCCTCTGTCATGGTTTTGGGTACAAACAGGATTTCCTGTGTTCCCAGGGACCAGGACTCAGGACCTGCTCTGCCAGGGGCCGAGGGGGAATTTATGTGCTCTGCAACACCCCGAGGGGAACAGACTGAGGCTTCTCTCTGAGAGGGAGGTCCAGGTGCAGTTTGCTTTCCTCTAAACCTCCAAAAACCATCAAAAGCTGTCAAGGCGAGAGGAGAAAAAAAAAAAAAAAAAAAAAAAGAACAAACAAACATAAAAACCTCCAGAGAAAAAAAGCCTGAAAAACCGGTTTCCTCAGAGCCCACCCACTTGAGGGGGGTGGGGGGACTTAGGGAACATTGCTTGAAAACCCACGTGGCAGGCCCCTCCCCCAGTAAACCAACCAGGAAAAAAAAGAAAAAAAAAAAAAAGACAACAAGAGAACAACCACCACTACTTCATAGATACAACTTTTATTTTTAATAAGTTCCCACTATTCTGGTTCATTTTTTTTAATATATAAATAATTTTTTAACCTATTTACCATCACAGTGAGATGTCCAGTACATCAAATTCCATAATAACCTTTTAACCTGAACTTTTTGATACATATATCCATGTTTTTCTTTTGCTTTTCTATTTTTTAATCTTTTTAAAATTTTAGTTTAGTTTATTTTTTTATTTTTATTTTTTAAATATTCATATAGAGTTAAACTTCAAGGTAATCCCCTTTCCCTAATCAATGCTACCCCTAAAGGTAAACCAATTTTTAAACCCCCTTTTTCTTAGGAAAGTTGAGTCCTTTAACAAAGATATCAAGATACATCCAGGAAGAATCAAAATAATCTTTCTCACCCACACTGAGAATTTATAACCACTCTCCCATCTTTTACTTCCACCAGTGTTTCTGTGTATTTGTGTTTGTCATGATAATATATAAATCTTATTCTTGGGGTTCTTTTTGATGAGGTTTTTTTTTTTTTTTCTGCTTATATATAAATATATATATATATTTTTTCTCTTGTCATATACCTTATCAGTCTTTTTGTTTGTCTATTTTTGTTTGTATACTTCATAAATCTTATCTTAGGGCCCATTTGGGCTAAGCCTTCTCTTTTATCTTCCCTTTTTTTCCTCTCTCTCGCTCTCTTTTTTTTCTTTTTCTTTTCTTTTTTCTCTCATTTGGGTGGGGACTCCTGATTGCTCCGAAGTGTTCCAGGGTGCACCTTGACTGCACCACAGTCGATACATCCAGCTATATCCGTTCAGCCATCTCTCACCAAAATGACTAGGAGGAATGCCCAACAGAAGAAAAATACAGAGAATGGGCCTTCTACAACAGAGCTAATGGCTATCGACATAGACAATATGTTGGAAAGGGAATTCAGGCTAACAATTATCCAGGCAATAGCTAGGTTGGAGAAAGCCATGATGACCAAACGGAATTGATTAGGGCAGAACTGAAAGCCACCAGGGATGACGTTCACAATGCTCTCAATGAGTTCCAATCTAATCTAAATTCTCTAAAAGCTAGGGTAACTGAGACAGAATATAGAATTAGTGATCTGGAGGACAAACAGATAGAGAGAAAGGATCAGGAGGAAGCCTGGAACAAACAGCTTAGAAGCCACAAAAACAGAATCAGGGAAATAAATGATGCCATGAAACATTCTAATGTCAGAATTATTGGAATCCCTGAAGGGGAGGAGAAAGAAAGAAGTCTAGAAGATATAGTGGAACAAGTTCTCCATGAAAATTTTCCCAATCTCACGAATCGAACCAGTGTTCATGTACTAGAGGCAGAATGGTTTCCCCCCATAATTTCAAGATTAGATTCTCAAAAGTCCTCCAGACACCTAATAGTGAGAATGAAAAATTATAATTGTAAGCAGGCCCTCTTGAAGACAGCTAAGACAAAGAAGCTCCTTATGTACAGAGGAAAACCCATCAGAATAATGTCAGACCTGTCCACAGAAATCTGGCAAGCCAAAAAGGGCTGGCAAGATATATTCAGGCCACTAAGTGACAAGAACATGCAGCCAAGAATACTTTATCCAGCAAGACTGACATTCAAAATAGATGGAGAGATAAAGAGTTTCCAAGACTGGCAAGGCTTAAAAGAGTATGCTACCACCAAGCTGATGCTGCAGGAAATATTAAGGGGGGTTCTATAAAAGAGGAAAAATCCTAAGAAGATCATTGAACAGAAATATAGAGACAATCTACAGAAAGAAAGACTTCAAAGGTAACACGATGTCAATAAAAACGTATCTATCAATAATCACTCTCAAGGTGAATGGCCTAAATGCACCCATAAAATGGCACAGGGTTGCAGATTGGATAAAACGACAGGACCCATCCATATGTTGTCTACAAGAGACCCATTTTGAACCTAAAGATACACCCAGACTGAAAGTGAAGGGAAGGAGAAGCATCTTTCATGCTGATGGGCCTCAAAAGAAGGCTGGGGTAGCAATTCTCATATCAGATAAATAGGATTTTAAACTAAAGACTGTAGTCAGAGATACAGAAGGACACTACATAATTCTTAAAGGGACTATCCACCAAGATGATCTAACAATTGTAAATATCTATGCCCCCAATATGGGAGCAGCCAATTACATAAGAAAACTATTAATCAAGATAAAGAGTTATATTGATATGAATACATTAATAGTAGGAGATCTTAACATGCCTCTCTCAGTAATAGATCTTCCAAGCAGAAAATCAATAAAGAAACAAGAGCGTTGAATGACACATTGGACCAGATGGACCTCATAGATATATACAGAACATTCCACCCTAAAACAACAGAATACTCATTCTTCTCAAGTGCACATGGAACCTTCTCCAGAAGAGACCACATACTGGGTCACAAATTAGGACTCAATCGATACCAAAAGGCTGAGATTATTCCCTGCATATTCTCAGATCACAATGCTTTGAAACTGGAGCTCAATCACAAGGAAAAGTTTGGAAGGAACTCAAACACCTGGAAGCTAAAGACCATCTTGCTTAAGAATGCTTGGATCAACCAGGAGATCAAAGAATAACTGAAACAATTCATGGAAACCAATGAGAATGAAGACACTTCGGTCCAAAATATATGGGATACAAAAAAGGTGGTCCTAAGGGGGAAATACATAGCCATCCAAGCCTCCCTCAAAAAAATAGAAAAATCCAGAATACAGCAGCTGTCTCTACACCTTAAAGAACTGGAGAATCAATAACAAATCAAACCAACTCCACACATACAAAGGGAAATAATCAAGATTAGAGCAGAGACCAATGAGGTAGAAACTAGAGATATAGTAGAACATATCAATGAAACTAGAAGCTGGTTTTTCGAAAGAATAAGATCGATAAACCATTGGCCACACTAATCCAAAAGAAAAGAGGGAAAGCCAAAATTAATAAATTATGAATGAAAAGGGAGAGATCACAACTAATACCAAGGAAGTAGAAACTATCTTCAGAAGTTATTATCAACAGTTATATGCCAATAAGTTAAGCAACCTAGATGAAATGGATGCATTCCTGGAAAACTATAAACTCCCAAAATTGAACCAGGAAGAAATTGACAACCTGAATAGACCGATATCTAGTAACAAGATTGAAGCAGTGATCAAAAACCTCCCAAAAACCAAGAGCCCAGGACCTGACGGATTCCTTGGGGAATTCTACCAAACTTTCAAAGAAGAAATAACACCTATTCTCCTGAAGCTGTTTCAAAAAATTGAAGCAGAAGGAAAACTTCCACACTCTTTTTATGAAGCCAGCATTACCCTGATTCCCAAACCAGGCAAAGACCACACCAAAAAGGAGAATTTCAGACCAATCACTGATGAATATGGATGCGAAGATTCTCAACAAGATCCTAGCAAATAGGATCCAACAGCATATAACAAAGATTATCCACCATGACCAGGTGGGATTCTTCCCTGGGTTACAAGGATGGTTCAACATTTGCAAATCCATCAGTGTGATAGAACAAATCAATGAGAGAAGAGAGAAGAACTACATGGTCCTCTCAATTGATCCAGAAGAAGCATTTGACAAAATCCAGCATCCATTCCTGATTAAAACGCTTCAAAGTATAGGGATGGAGGGATCATTCCTGAACTTCATAAAATCTGTCTATGAAAGACCCACAGCAAATATCATCCTCAGTGGGGAAAAAGCTCGCAGCCTTCCTGTTGAGATCAGGAACACAACAAGGATGTCCACTTTCACCACTCTTGTTCAACATAGTATTAGAAGTCCTAGCAACAGCAATCAGACAACAAAGAGAAATAAAAGGTATCCAAATTGGCAATGAAGAAGTCAAACTCTCTCTTCTTTGCAGATGACATGATTCTTTATACAGAAAACCCAAAAGACTCCACCCCCAAACTACTAGAACTCATACAGCAATTCAGTAATGTGGCAGGATACAAAGTCAATGTACAGAAATCAGTGGCTTTCTTATACACTAACAATGAAAATACAGAAAGGGAAATTAGAGAATCGATTCCATTTACTATAGCATGAACCATAAGATACCTGGGAATAAGCCTAACCAAAGAGGTAAAGTATCGTTACTCGAGGAACTACAGAACACTCATGAAAGAAATTGAAGAAGACAGAAAAAGATGGAAGACTACTCTAGGCTCTTGGATCAGAAGAATAAGCATTGTTAAAATGTCTATACTGCCTAGAGCAATCTATACTTTTAATGCCATTCTGATCAAAATTCCACTAGTATTTTCCAAAGAGCTGGATCAAATAATCCTAAAATTTGTATGGAATCAGAAGAGACCCCGAATTGCTAAGGAAATGTTGAAAAAGAAGAACAAAACTGGCGGCATCACGTTACCTGATTTCAAGCTTTACTACAAAGCTATGATCAACCAAGACAGCATGGTACTGGCATAAAAACAGATACATAGACCAGTGGAACAGAGTAGAGAGCCCATATATGGACCCTCAACTCTAGGGTCAAATAATCTTCAACAAAGCAGGAAAAAATATACAGTGGAAAAAAGACAGTCTCTTCAATAAATGGTGCTGGGAAAATTGGACAGCTATATGTAGAAGAATGAAACTCAATGATTCTCTTACACCATACATAGAGATAAACTCAAAATGGATAAAAGACCTCAACGTGAGACAGGAATCCATCAGAATCCTAGAGGAGAACATAGGCAATAACTTCTTTGATATCAGCCACAGCAACTTCTTTCAAGATATGTCTCCAAAGGCAAAGGAAACAAAAGTGAAAATGAACTTTTGGGACTTCATCAAGATCAAAAGCTTCTGCACAGCAAAGGAAACAGTCAACAAAACAAAGAGGCAACCCACGGAATGGGAGAAGATATTTGCAAATGACAGTACAGACAAAAGGTTGATATCCAGGATCTATAACTTCTCAAACTCAACACACACAAAACAGATAATCATATCAAAAAATGGGAAGAAGATATGAACAGACAATTCTCCAATGAAGACATACAAATGCCTATCAGACACATGAAAAAATGTTCATCATCACTAGCCATCAGGGAGATTCAAATTAAAACCATATTGAGATACCACCTTACTCCAGTTAGAATGGCCAAAATTAGCAAGATAGGAAACAACATGTGTTGGAGAAGATGTGGAGAAAGGGGAACCCTCTTACACTGTTGGTAGGAATGCAAGTTGGTGCAGCCACTTTGGAGAACAGTGTGGAGATTCCTCAAGAAATTAAAAATAGAGCTTCCCTATGACCCTGGAATTGCACTACTGGGTATTTACCCCAAAGATACAGATGTAGTGAAAAGAAGGGCCATCTGTACCCCAATGTTTATAGCAGCAATGGCCACGGTCGCCAAACTGTGGAAAGAACCAAGATGCCCTTCAACGGATGAATGGATAAGGAAGATGTGGTCCATATACACTATGGAGTATTATGCCTCAATCAGAAAGGATGAATACCCAACTTTTGTAGCACCATGGGTGGTACTGGAAGATATTATGCTGAGTGAAATAAGTCAAGCAGAGAGAGTCAATTATCATAGGGTTTTATTTTTTTGTGGAGCATAACAAATAACATGGAGGACATGAGGAGATGGAGAGGAGAGGGAGTTGAGGGAAATTGGAAGGGGGGGGGTGAACCATGAGAGACTATGGACTCTGAAAAACAACCTGAGTGTTTTGAAGGGGCAGGGGGTAGGAGGTTGGGGTATTAAGGAGGTGGGAGGTTGGGGTATTAAGGAGGGCATGTATTGCATGGAGCACCAGTGTGGTGCAAAAACAATGAATACTTTTACGCTGAAAAGATATAAAATAAATAAAAAAAATAATAATAAAAAAAGAAAATTCACAAAAAAAATTAAAGGAAGAATGAGGTGGTGCTTGTGTGTTTCATGTAAGTTGAGCTCCAATTTTACTAATATTTATAGCTATATTATTTATGATAAAATGATTGAGAATGGTTGAAATGTCTGTTAGAAGAAGAATGGATAAATATTATAACATATTCATAGACTAGATTATGATTTGTCTATAAAAATTGGAGAACACACAACAGATAGATACATTTTTTTAAAAGATTGTATTTATTTATTTGAGAGACAGAGATTACAAGTAGGCGGAGAGGCAGGCAGAGAGAGGAGGAAGCAGGCTCCCCATAGAGCAGAGAGCCCGATGTGGGGCTCGATCCCAGGACCCTGGGTTCATGACCTGAGCGGAAAGCAGAAGCTTTAAACCACTGAGCTACCCCGGCGCCCAGATAGATACATTTTTAAATGTAAAAAACACTATGTTGATAAAAGAACCCAATATAAAAGAGTATGTAACACATGATACCACTTACATGACATTCAGGAATAATCAAAATTAATGCACAGAGATGAAAATATGGAAGAATTGTGACCTACAGAAGATTAAAATAACCATAAGAGGGCCACAAGGTAAAGTTTAGCTAGTAGAAATATACTACACTTTGATAGAAGTGTTAAATGTACATATATACATTTGTAAAAAATCCTTGAACTGCACATTTTAAGTGTGCATTTCATTGTGCGTAAATTTTACTTCCATTACTTTTAAAGGTATTATGAAAGTACTGCAACTGTGATTTAAAGTTGGACCAAAAAATAAAAACTTTGCCTGAACTTATTTATCATTTCTAATTATTTTCTAATTATGTATATCTGAAATGCCCACATTTATAGCATTTCTTTTTTTTTTTTAAGATTTATTTATTTTAGGGAGTAGGAGATAGAGCATGAACAGGAAGAAGGAAGAAGCAGAAGGAGAGAGAGACTCCCAAGCAGACTCCATGCTGAGTATGGAACCTGATGTAGGGCTTGATCTCCTGACCCTGGATTGTGACCTAAGCTGAAACCAGGAGTCCCATGCTCAATCCACCGAGCCACCCAAGTGCCCCTATACCATTTGTTTTCAAAGAATATATCCTTTAACAAACAAATTTTGGTTGTTAATGAGAAGTTTTAAAACAGACTATCTTAATGAAAAAGAATATGGACAGTGTCAAAGCCTACAGAAAATATTTCTCTTTTAGAAAGATTTTACAAAATTCCTGAATAAAAACCCCCTGTATTATGAAATATGGGAATAAGACAAAAGCTACCTATTAAAATTTTGTTTTTCACTACTAAAATTTTCTTGTTCCTGGCTGCAATATGTGGTTAGAGTAATATAATTTCAGACATGCCTGTTTTCAAGTGCATATGATATTTGTATTTGATTATTAAAGAATTAAAATTAATTTCACTTTATTTTCTCTCCTGAGAGTGCAATTACATTAAAAGATTACCTTTTTAATTCCATTAAAATGATACTCTTGTGGATAGTGTTTTTCAAGAAATTGAATTTATAGTTTTGTTATATAATTCTTGGAAGGAAATATGTAAATTTATAAAGAAAGTACAGCTCATGCTTTTATGAAGTACAGAAACATTTAATAATAATCATGTAAAATTTTAACAAGACATTTGCCTGTTGTTGCTAAAGAAGTTAATAAGGTGATTATAAAATTTATTTGGAAATGCAAAGAATAAAGAACTAAAATATTTCAGTTTAAAAATCATGTGCTGCCTCCTTTTAGTGTTGTTTATATAGTCTTTATTTCCTATGCTCTTTTTCCCTCTTTTTTAAAAAAGAAATGTCATTTAAAATTAAGACAGAGAGTGGTAATTTGCTTCACAGGCTTTTAGCGGTGATAACCCTATATTAGGAGCTAAAAGGATGTTTTGTAAGGCAGTAAACATGCAAAGTCTTGATGTACATTGGAGATAAAAAAGACCATTTAGGTGAACATTGGATGTGCTTATCCTTAAATAAACAAATCTATTTCTTAGATGGGAGATGAAAAAAAAAAGTAGAGTGAAATCATTCACATTAGGCTCCACATCCTTTTTATATGTCTACTTTTTTTTTTTTTAAAAGCACTTTCACATATTAGACTCTGGCTTTATATTTAAATAGAAAACATGCAACTTTCTATAATTAGAAAATAGCAATTATATCAAATATCTCAAGAACACTTTATAATTTTGTTTCAAAATCTTAATTTTATAAAAAAGAAAATATTAAATGTTTACCATTAATAAAACATTCCATTTGTTTTTAACATAACAAAGATTTTTTTTCTTTCTGTAGCACTTGAAGGATTTATTTTATTTGAAGATGAGATAATAATGCTGACAATATGCTTGCACTGAAGGAGGAGTGTTGGCCTAGCATCTCACCATCCGTAGTCACTATTTGGAGGTGCTGATTATTTCCTTTTTGAATACTTAATAACACCTTTGATGTTTAACCACTTTTATGTATTCATAATGGTGTTATTCCAGAAAGGAAAATAAACCAATGAGAATACATAAAATAAATTAGTTATTACCATGTGTGTTACACATTTTTAGGTAACAATTATTTGGGGAAAGAGAACACACTGAATTATCAATTAGTGGTTAATTTTAAATTTTTCTACTTTGGGTAAACTTTAAAAACAAAGAGACATTATTTAATTTTTTTTATTTGAAGACCTAGAAAAAAAAAGTTTGATAAATCAATGATACAATTTTCAATGAAAGAAGCATTTTATATTTATTAGTAGCAAATCTTTAATGTTTCTTGATATAGATTGGAATTTTTGAAGTCTCATGGCCTATTTGTGTCCGTAAGACACTAAGGACAGTAAAATGTCATCAAATAGAAAAACAAAGACAAAATGCTTTATAATTATACATTGAAGTTACTATTTAAAAATTATAAATGTCACTCATCTTTCCCTTAAAAGATTGCACTTTTTTTTTTAATGTAGAAAAGACAGGAGGAATTATTGAAAGGAATGCTTTTTTATTATTTTATTTTAATTTTAAGCTCCTCTTAAAATTAAGGATTGTCCCAAGTACGACAAAATATTTCCATGGTAGTGATAATTACCATGTAAAATTTATTTTATATCAGAATCCCAAGAAGAGAGGGAAGGCGTTCGTCCTCAAGTTCAAGGTACACTCCAAACTCATGAATGCTTTTGGTTATTCTGTAGGGGGCAGCAAAATCTAAACTAAATAAATATTGAAGGACTACTGACAGGAACCGTTTAGCAGCTGGTTTGTACTATGAGCAAGGGGGTGGAATATACCTGAATTGCTGCAAAATTATCATAATGCTAATTAAAATTCTTTACGTTCTCAACAGGGGTTGCTTGTATTCCCCTTTATCTAATCTCTGCTTTTATATACACAGCTACTGAAGCTGAACAAAACCAGTGAGATAAAATTAACACACAAATTGTTTTTCCTCCCTTTGGGCAGGAAACATCCTGTTTACAAGGAAAATGATATTATACATAAATATTTATGAAAAACAACAAAGAGTCAAACCAAATCAGTGAGTTTTTGTGGAAACTAGCAAAAATAACATGAGGTAGAATACTTGATACTTTTATGAACGTTCCACAGTGTTCTGAAATAAAAACCTATTTGGAAAACGGAGCAATTTCTAACATTTGCTATCAATAATTAATTTTAGGTTGTGCCAGGTGAAACTGAAGACCTAACTAATATCGTAAATTAATTCAAGTTTCCTGTCCATCATACATACAATACTTTCATTTTAGTGTATTGTCAAAAGGTGAACTCTCCATTTTCTTCACCCTCAAAAAGTTTTGTAAAGAAGGAATTAAGAAAGTGAGTAGATGCATTATCTTCATTAAGATTCCAGGGGGAAAACTGAATCTGATCAGAGGTATAGGAGGAACGAGTTAAAGTAGAGGGCAACATTTTTCATTTAATGAAACATCTACATTAACCTATAAAATCATATGATTTTCAAGAGTTCAGAATTCATTATCTTTCAGAATTAAATTGCAGTCTTTAGTAAAAAATTCACGGAAGAGACTCCTGGATTGAATCCTTATCTCATGTTTCTTGGCTTTACTTTTCAGTTCTTTAGTTATGTCCTAGACCTAATGAAACAAATAATGTGTGTTGATATCAACATTGAACACAGTACTTCTTAAGTATGTATTAAAATAAGTAGATGGTAAATTAAAGAAGCACATTGTGACAAATGGTAGGTATATTAAGACGTTAAAATGAAAATTTAAAATGGCAAAAACAAATAATACTAAATAAAAAATTAAAATTGCATTTATTTTTTCTTCTATTTGAAAGCATAGTAAATATCTTAGTTTCCTCTTTCTAAATTTTCAGCATGGATTCTTTTCCTTCCTATTTGATGTTCCTTATTCAAAATCTTTTCCCATTGGGACATTATATGAGAAAATGTTACTTGGTGTCCAGCATATGATTAAATCCCAAATTCTTATTTTCTAACATTACAAGAAAGTGGAAAATTGAGAAGTGGACGCTGTTATTAAGTTGAGAAAAAAGATTGATTTATGTTGATTCTCCTACTACTTAAGACATTTTTAGATGCGGTTTTCTCATTCTATTAGTGATGAACTAATGGTTTATTAATATTTGAATAATCTTTTTTTTAATGTGACAGGATAAATTGTGGGTAACATAGAGACCATGCAAGGAAAGTTCTAGATTTGTGAAGTATTGTGCATCATAATGTAGGAATTATATTTTGAGGGAAGGAAAACCTCCTATCATTAAAGGAACTAGAATTTTCCCAGATGATACGGACGTATTTTACAGTGCAGGAATAATTGTAATAGACCTAAAAGACTATCAAGTATATTTTAAAAACTAAAATATGGAAGCAGAACTCTCTTAAACTACCAAAAAAAAAAAATTCACTGTGATATACTTCCAGCCCTTTTATTTCTAAAGTTTTATTTTATTTTATATTATTCTATATCTGCATCTTAGGATCAAATGATTTATTTAAGTCAACAATTTGTAAATCGTATTTGTCTTGGAATCTATTATTTTAGTGTCAGAAACTGCTTGCTAATAGTGAGAATGCTTAACCAAACTCTTGTCATAGTAAAAAGAATAAGGTCACTGGAGAAACTTTTTCATAAAGCCAAATGCCAGATGTCCTTCGCTACCCAGACACTCTGGATCCAATCTCTTGAGATGAGATCACATAAATAAATTGATATGGAATTATTTTAAGGAAGCCCTCTCTCTGTCATTCTGATGTCACTGTCCCAACTTAGGAGTCAAACAAATTTGTACACTGAATGATACATGCTTTGATTCGAAATTATATCCTTCCTATATGTTTGGTCTTAAAAATGTGCTCCAGTTAATGACATGGAAGAATGTGTGGATGTATTTGTGCATGTGCACTTATATGTTTGCTTTTTAGAACACTTACTTAGTAAAATACATAATTCACAAGCTTATGGTTGTCTCCATTTAACTGGGAATCATGTACAATTATAATAATTAATAATAGTGGAACTGAGGACAAAATCTTCATGGAGTTCCCCTGATACATACTTCTGCAACTGCCAGAATAATATTTGTTAAAATAAAACCCATTCCTTCTTTTCCCTTCTCCCTCAAACTTTCCAAAATTTTTAGAATTATTTTTGTGTGGCAGAATGGATACTCTTTCTTTTCCATTTTATTTATTTATGAAATAGATAAACACTCATATTTGACTTCAGGCTGGTTCATTTCTGCTACACAGCACTTAAGAACCAATTATTCAGAAAATCATGAAATTATTGATATTCTCAAAAAGCCTCAAGGAAAGGCTTAAGTAATTCTGAGACTCACATTCAGATAAAACATTTAGAATATATAACATTTGTTTATGAAAATGTTATCAAATCTCCTTTTTGAAGTTTTTTTAAAAATTTAAATTCCAGGGCGCCTGGCTGGCTCAGTGGATTAAGCCACTGCCTTCGGCTCAGGTCATGATCTCAGGGTCATGGGATCGAGTCCCACATCAGGCTCTCTGCTCGGTGGGGAGCCTGCTTCCCTCTCTGTCTCTGTCTCTCTCTCTGCCTGCCTCTCTGTCTACTTGTGATCTCTCTGTGTCAAATAAATAAATAAAATCTTTAAAAAAAAATTTAAATTCCAGAATCATTAACATACAGTGTTATATTAGTTTCAGGTATAAAATGTAGAGATTCAATAGTTCCATACATCACCTAGTGCTCATCATAACAAGTGCTCTCCTTACTCCCCATCACCTTTCACCTATCCCCCCTGACCTCCCCTCTGGTAACCATCAGTTTGTTCTCAGTAGTTAATAGTCTATTTCTAGGCTTATCTCTCTCTCTTTTGTTTGCTCATTTGTTTTGTTTCTTAAACTCCACATATGAGTAAAATAATATAGAATTTGTCTTTCTCTGACTCACTTGTTTCACTTAGCATTATATTCTGTAGCTAAATCCAGGTCCTTGCAATGGCAAGACTTCATACTTTTTATGGCCAAGTAATAGTCTAATATATATATGTGTATATACACATATATTTGTATATATATACACACATATGTATATATATTCTAATATGTATATGTATATATTATTATGTACACACATATATGTATATACATATATGTGTGTGTATATACACACACATATATATTCACTGTATATTATACATGAATGCATAAAGGAGTGGCATATACGTATATATATGTACACACACATACATACACATATATATGTGTGTGTACATATATATATGTATATCCCACTCCTTCTTTATGCATTCATGTATCAATGGACATTTGGGCTGCTTCCATAACTTGTGTACTATAAATAATTCTGCTATAAACATGGGGGTACATGCATCTCTTTGAATCAGTGTTTTTGTATTTTTGGGGTAAATACCCAGTAGCTCAATTACTGGATCTTAGAGTAGTTCTATTTTTAACTTTTTGAGAAACACCCATACTGTTTTCCTCAGTGACTTCAACAGTTTGCATTCCCACCAATAGTGCAGAAGGGGCTGGAAGGTGGGGAAAATGGGGAGATTTGGGTAAAAGGGTACAAATTTCCAGTTAGAAGATGAATAAGTTTTGGGGATCTAATGTACAGTATTGGGATTATTGGGATAACAATACTGTATTACATACTTTAAAAAGTTGCTAAGAGACTGATTCTTAAATATTCTCACTTCCAAAATAATTTCTAATTAGGTAATGCGATGGAAGCGTTAGCTAATACTAATGTGACTATCATACGGCAACGTATGTGTATCAAACCATGTACTTCTTAAACTTACACAATATTATAGGTCAATTGTATCTCAATTAAAAGATGGTAATAGTACTTACCTGATAATACATGTAGAGCTTTCAGTACAATGCCTTTCACTTGGTAAATATACCAGGAGCATTTACTACTATTACTCCAACTATTAGCACTATTATTATTTTTAGCTTGACTTACATAATTTTCTGGAGTAATTGCCTCTTCACAATACTAGTACTTTAAATTTTTCACCTAAATCTAGAAAATTTCATTACTTTTTATATATACATTCTCTTCACTATGGGTATATGTGATTATGTACATATAGTTACATAAAATAAGTCCACACCAAGACTTTAGGGTTAAATTTGTTGTCAGATTTTTTTTTCTTTTAAACACTAAACTGAATTGGTCAGTTTCTCTACAGTTTCCCATGAAGTTCTTGGAATCATTAGTTTAATATATCTCTATTATATGTGCTGCCCTTTGTTTGATCTGTCACTTTGATAGATGACACTTTCTTGCAGGGGACACCTATGTGTCGTAATGGTTTGAAAAAAGAAACTTCTCTGAAAGGTCCTTTAGTGATCATGGGTAGGCTTCAAAGGTTGGCAAGTCAGATAAATGTCACTTATTCTATTTTCAGATCTTCTTCCATTTGAATAATTTAAGCTTCTTTATTTTGTGGTCCTTAGAGATCTGTGAAACTCCATTTGAATTAGGTGCTGTCAAAATTATTAAATCTGTCAAGAACTGAGATTCTTTGCAATTCAATATTAAATTTTACTTGTCATTTAAAAAAATACTGAAGACAGTTTTCCCTAAATGGGGGTGGAAATGTCAAAAACTTCTCAGCTCTAGCGTTTTTAATACTAGATTAATGAGTGCCAATCAATAATCTTATATCAGGTCACCTTTCCTCCATGAAG